>NC_137460.1:210665705-210902223 GCF_964235325.1 Thermobia domestica
CTCTTTGGGTACCCGTTCTACAGTACCACTCTACTAATGTATAGTTATGGATTTTATAATATTCTATTTCATCTAATTTTAACCAATGTTCCGTTATACAGATTACATGTATATTATCTAATTCAGTGGAAAGTAGTACCTCCAGCATGTTAATTTTTACCTTATTGAGACCTTGAACATTTTGATGAAAAATATTAATACTACCTATCGATACATGTGTAGTATTTTGTTTCTTTAAGTTTCTTCTGTCATGCGTAAATTTTGTTTTTGAATTTGTTAGCGTTTCACGAGTGTTTGAACATTTAGTAGTATCGGTATCCCCTACCATAAAAAATCACTGGATAATATTTTTCGCGTTCTCTTCCGTCGTTCTAGCTTTTGGCCGTTTTCTGTAGTTACATCGTTCACTCGATTGTTTTCTGTGCGTGGATACAATAACTTGTTTTCATAATTAAGATTACTAACACTACTAACTTTACTAATGTTACTGCTAATTTGACCTGACCCTATAACGCCATCATAATCTGCTATCACCTTGCTACTATCTTCTGCTTTCTGGTTTAAATCATTTGACCTCTGTACTAAACTAATTCTATCCACATAATCTAAACTTACACCAATAGAGCGTGCATTTTCGTTGAATTGAACAAGGCTCTTGTTTTTGGTATTTCTACTGTCAAGTACTACAGGAGCTACACCTTTCGTATTTTCTACTGAGACTTGCCATGCTAATGGTATAGGATCCCTCTTAGGCTGCTGTTTGACTAGATTACATAGTTTTTCTGCCAAAATTGTTTTACCTATCCCGTTGAAATGCAACCCATGTCTGGTATGATACTCCCGTGGACTGTTGCTAATATCTAACACTTTAACATTTTTGAAATGTTTACACACTTTTATTATTTCTTTATTAGTCTTCTGCACTTCTTTATTCACAATTGATGCTCCAATAAGGTCGTGTCTGTGCGGTATAGTGCTTACTATGACATTTGTATGTGTTAGGTTGGGTAAGGACTTTCTTAATACTTCAACTACACTACGAGAGTCATTTTTTACAACGTCATTTGCACCACCTATCACAATAACAGTATCATTTTTTGTCATAACTTTATCGTTCGTTACTGGTTTAATTATTTCGCTGAGTCCTGCGCCTGGTTTCACAATCCCAACAATTGACACATTTGCACTACTACGTTTCATTCTTTCAGCAATACCTCTTCCATGACTATCTCCGAGTAGTAGAATATTCCCTTGCACATGAAAATTTGGGGTCTTCACTTTTGAATCACAGTCTTCAACTTGCTTTACCATCAATACTGGGTTTAATTTATTTTGCACTGGTGTACCGTTTACGACTTTTTTTGACTCGCGCATCATAAAATTTTGTCCTGATGTTAACTCACTGGTAGTACTCAGTACCTGAAACCTATTTGTTACCTCAATATCACTAGCTAATGATTGCTGCTTTTTTGCACGATTTATGCCGTCTTTTTTCTTTACCGTTGTCCAATTTCTAGTTTTATCCCGCCCCTGTTGTTTTACTGTGTTATTTTTCACAGCATCACTATACAAATCCTGTATATGATGTGGATTGTTTTTACTTTCTTTACCTTGCACTTCTCCTTGCACTAGGCTGACGTTAGTGACTTGTAGCAATTTAGTAGTAAGTTCTATGTTTTCACTTTTTAGTGCATTCAACTCAGATTTCAGTTCCTGTATATCTTCTGTTAGAAGTTTTAAACATGCTTCTACACTTTCGATGTCACAATCACAGTTGACTTTTTTTGATGCATTACCGTCTTTTGTTTCCAAAGCATGATTGGGGACCTGAAGAGTTATCAGCTTTGATTTGCTTATAAATGTGTCCCTGCTTCTCATTTTATTTTCACACTCATCACAACATTCTATAATACTATTGGCATTGTTTTTCGCCCCACAATTACACAACTTAATACCTTTACTTAAATTTGCTTCCACTACCGTTTCTTGTATACAACCTCTAGCCGCCATGTTGTTACATGGACAACGTATGAAGCTTTAGGTCCACATCTCACCCTCGAGGCTGTAAGGGACACTAAACTCAGAATAAAACCAACCCAAAAAGAGAAAACTTTATAACAGTACTGTGTTTCTTGATGTTTACTTATCAGTCCTTTACGAAGTCATGCAACAACGAAACTGCTCTCGAGATCTCGATAAATACAAGAAAATATTTTTTGTGCATGAAAATCAGAACCTAATAATTTCACATAAATAGAAACTTAAAACGAAAATAACCCATGCAAAAATGTATTTACGAAAATATTACGGTTTTACTTACCAAACAGGAAAAGAGCAAATTTTATAAGATAAAATCGTCGTCATCTTCGTGTTTGTAAATAACTAAGCCACCAGGTAGAAATAATTCCTTGTCTTGTTTCATCAAGTTCACACAAAATCTTTCTTTCTTCCGTAACCACTTTACAAAACGTAGAACAATCAAATTATATTTATATAAAAAAAGCGAACACACAATATAAAGGAAAGTGCACATAAAAAATCTCTATATATAGATAAGCATTATTACGTGTCATATAGGCCTACTTCTTGAACAAGAATTGCATACGCCTTGGTTCTTTCCCAAAAGCATCCAACACGTCTGATATGAATTATGTTTTATTTTTATTTATAAGTTCCCGATGGAGACTCATCATACACAATCCTGTCAATCTTTCTTCAGAGATAGTTCACCTTAACCACGTTTTCACACGTCTTAGGGTGATAAAACTTCTCTCAACACTACATGTTGTAACGGGGAGGGTAACCATTACTTCTATTCCTTGCTTTATTGCCGGATAAAATGTGACGTGATCCATCAAATCAAAAAGAGAGAGTTTCTCTAAACTGTCTGCATCTAGATTTCTATGTTTCCATAAATCGTACCAGCATTCAGCTTGAGGAAGGAAATTGTCAAATTCATAAATTTCATTTATTTCATCCATCATCTTCATGAATTGTAGTTTAGAGCTGTTTTTATTTCACGGGAATGCAGTGTGAAGAGTGAAAAGCCTGGACTATGTTCTTCCGAAAATCTATTATTTAGCGACTGTAACAAAGAATCTATATACGGTATAAATATAGTTCGCCGATAATATTCTTCCGCATTTGTGTATGGAGGATTAGAACGATGAACTTGTCGAGATGCAAGTCTGGGTACTGACAGCTGAATATTCAGTTCATCAGCAACATGAATACACTTTTCGAAGTTCGAATGAAAGGTATCTCTCTGTTCTTTGAACATACAAATCAACTCCGAAATGTGTAATTTTGCCGCCATTAGGTTCAACTGAACTCCTTGCAAAATTTGTGCTACTGGCTCAAGGTAGAGGAATACTTGATAACTGACAAAGAAACAATAAAGGCTCCTCTTGTTCCTGCACAAAAAAGACGATAAGCATTGCTTCTAGTTTCAGAAACTGTAGAATTTATTGACAGTTCTTCCAACGGACATACTATAGTAGAGTACATATGTAGGTTCTAGGACACTTTTTCCCCTCCACCCCTAACTAACAAAAACTATGAAGCCGCCACTGCGCACTTTAACACAGAGAGATAACCCAAAGTGAGATCGCATACGCTTTTATGACATTTAAATCATAAAAACTTACATCTAAAAACATAACTAACTTACATCTAAAACTTATAACTAACTTAAATCTACTTCTTTTCTATCTTATAATGACCCCAAGCTAATGTATTTACCCCATCTCGTAATATATATCTCTTATCATCTGAAGAATCTAATGCTAGTTTATGAACGGTTATGCTATATATATCGTGCTTATAACTCCTAATGAGGTTTATGTCTTTATACGTTTTAACATTTTTAAATAAGCTTTCTTTATAATCATCAAACTGCAACTCCTTGGCAACTACACATTTAGTTATTCCTTTAGCTTTTTTCTCTTCTTTATTTTCTACTCTATAAGCATACATCTTTGATCTCAATCCAATAAACTCCGTCATTATTTTACCCTTATTCTCATCTTTCATCTTACCTATTACTTTTTTGTTTATTAGTGGCAGTCCATATATGTTATTTTCCCCGTATTCACTCGTATCAAACTGGTCAACTATTTCTGCTATATCCTTATAAAAGTCATCAGTCTCAATCTCATATATAAAGCTATCGGTATCCATATAACATAAATCTATATTGTTTCAATATTTCGGCTTCATCGTGTTATAGTGAAAATCATACATTAATATCTTCGATAGTTCTAACACACTCATACCAACATATATTGGCTTATTAAATGTCAATCGCTCTTTTTTCATATGTATAGCACACAAATTCTCTGTAAATATTGTTCTGTAATCAAAATTAGGTTTTGCAATTAATTTTTCTACTCTTTCAGGATCACATTCTAATTGTATAGGTTGCCTCTTTCGAAAATTTTCCATTGTTTTTCCGAATACCGAGTTATTCATGAGCTTATAAAAATCTTCTTCAAACTTGTTTTTAGCTTGCGTTCTCATATTTGTATTTAAATCAATGTATTTCTTTAACCAGTCTGATTGTTTGAATTCTAATACTCTATGCACTTTCTTTAATTTCATTCCAAGCGACATATATAGTTTTAAGTTCCTATAGTGAAGTACATATCTCTCCTTATTATAAAGTGTTGTTAGTAGTTTCGATTGTTTTGATTCTGGTGGACACATGTTTTCTGGAGCTAATGGTAAATCAGAGTGTTTGTTGTGTAAATACTTCGGATATTCTAAATCTACTTCTAATATGTAGCCAGTTTCTGAATCATCCGGAATGTTCATTATATCTATGTAAGGTTTAACCCACTTAAAGTCTTTATAAGGCATGTATTGACTCATAGCCCACCCATATAAGTTGTTTGCGTCCAGATATGCTAGGTATGTTGAACACTCATCCTTATTATAATCTCGCATATATTTGTTGTTAGCTTTTACATATCTTTTACTACATTGTGAGATTCCTCCTCGTATACCCTTTTCTAACATTAGTATTTTATCATAATCAGTTAACATTTCTAAGTTAATTTTAGTCATCTTTAACATTGCATCCCATGATAGACCTGGTGCTGTATAATACCAAGCAGGATCTAATCCATATGCCTTTAAACACACATCTCTAAAGTTTTCAAATATATCTGTTAATTGAAGGACATCTGTTTTGTTATAATGTTCAGTTAAGTCCCTCACTAACTTCAGATCGAATTCTTTACAAACTCGTACATGAAGCTTATGACGTTCAGGACTCATTTTTTCTCCTGTTAATCTGTTTGTAAATTTGTCTATAGATAGTGGAACAGGTTCTTCTAATTTTTCAAATGAATCAACATAATCAAATGGATAATCACTTTAGTATTAACTAGATCAAGCTTATCAATCGGGAAAAACTTTAATGTTTCTCGAAATTGTTCTGGCTTTAAATTCTTTGTTAGCTCTGCTAAACTCTTTGGCATAAATCTAAATGAATCAACAAATCTTAAATTTATTCCATCTTTTTCTGATCCTGCTTTTACATATTTTTCATATGTTATGTACCTTTCCTCATTATTAGCAATCAGTTTAATTTTCTGTGTATCATAAGCTAACTCCTTAATAAACAAATGCGTATCATAGCCAGTTAAGTTGTGAAGAAATACAGGAACAAAGTTAGGATTTTTATAGTTTAAATTGCAATAACTGTGAGCTGCACCTCTAAACTTTCCAGTTAAATGATCATGATCTCTTACTTTTGCTTTATTTTTATTTATCTTATACAAACATTTTTTTAAGTCATGCTTCCATTCTTCTATTTTTTCACTCATATCATCTTTATCCTTGTAGAACTGTATTTTCCCCTTTAATATATTTATTTTTTCTCAACAGCTGGTGGTAAGTCATTCAAGTTTTTCTCAAATATATGACAAGTATCCGAACTGTTATAAACTTCTATTTCCTTCTCCCTAAGCGGAGTCATATTAACTACCCTCTTATATATTTCCATAATTTCTAGTGCTTCTTTTTGTAACATTTCAATAAATACTTTCGCAGCATCTGGACCTATATAACTAACAGGGGCTTTATAGTCTCCATTTGAATACTTGACATAGTAACAAAAACTCATTGGTTCATGCTTTTGGTATTTTACTGTTTTACTACAATTATGCTCTATTTTTAACTTACATAAGATACATTCAAAGTCAGCTATTATCGTAAATGGAACTCTTAATAATCGATTATAGTTTTGAAACTTTATTTGATTGTCGTATGGTTTTGGAAGTTCTATTCTAACAGCCTCATGCTCTTTACAATATAGCTCATGGTTTTGCAATTGCTTCTCATTTCGAAAGTGCCTCGTTAAACATCTGTCGCAGAAGTATAGTTTTTCCTCATGTTTTGTCACTTGACTTCTTATTAATCGTGATAGGTTTTTTATCCAACAAAAATGATTGTTTTTTCATCTTTTACATATAATAAATTGATATGAGTTTCCTGCTTATTTTTTGTGATTTGAAGTGGATATACATTATAGTTCTTGTCATAGCTGTAAACATTGATGGAGATATTACTTCTTCTTTCAAATTTTGGAATATCTTTTAATTGTACAGGAAATTCAATGTTATCACAATACTTCTTTTGCAACTCATTAACAAGGTGTTTATAATGTGAAGGTCTTTCAGGATGTATTTCAATAGGTTTTAAATGGCTTGCAATAGAATACAAGAAACATTTATTGTCTTTATTTTTAACATTAATCACTGCTTTCTTATCTTTAATTGGTTTAGGAAGTTCAATATATGAAGAAGCTCTTAATGGTACATACTTGTTTAATCTGATTTGTAAGTATATAATTTGGTGTAATGTCCATCCTGATCCTCTACCTTCAAACTCTTCCATTTCTCTACGAAGTTTTTGTTTTGCATGATGTATATATTCATTTAGGTCAGTTGATTCTAATATTCTCTCGTTTGATGTTTTGAAATTGCGTTCTTGTATTTCTTTATCTTTTATATAATCACAAATGAAAACAAGGTTTACTTTAACTGGATGAAATTTTAATTCCTTTTTGATTTTGTTAATAGCAACTCTTCCACTTGTATCTAAAAATTTTATTGGGTATTTATATCCTCCTGTGTTTTCAACTTTAATGGTTTGTAAGCGCCTCTTGAATGCTGTTTCTTCTAATTCTATCTTAATTGGTATACGTACTGGTTTCGGTTCTTCAATTACTTCTTGTTTAAATGGGAATATATTTCTAATCTGTCTTCTGCTTTGTTCATCGTCATGTTGTTTAAGAAGGTCTATCAGTTCTGCTTTTCTTAATCGGGAATATCTTCTGATTCCCCTCTCTTTACATTGTCGTCTTAACTCTATTACAGTAAACTTACTATAATTACTCATCTTATTTATACTATAGAAAATCTTACTATCTCTTCAATTTTTATCTACACCAAAATTTTTTACTTCATTTTCGTCCATTTTTTTTAACACATCGTTCAAACATCTGCATGTGCCTACATATGTTTAAACTGCGTGTTAGTCTAGAACTTTCATGGGAAGACCCATCAAAGTTACTTATACACATTTAAAACTGAATCATTTTTGTAAACTTACTCATCATCATCATCATCATCATCATCATCATAATCATCACTACCATATTTATATTCATCATCACTACTCAAATCAGATGTTTTTTGTTGCATTATTAATAATTCTTTTTCCTTCAACAGTATTTGCTTCTCTAGTAGTGTTGCTAAGAGTTTAAGATCATAATGAATTAGTTCAAGTCTATCATGTAATAAATCAAAATGTGCTTCCATATTTGTTTTATAGAAAACCAACAAAAAAATGAAATAAATTTAAAAAATCTAAGAATAAAAACGAATAGGTGAATATGACTAGTGCTAAGGAAATATTATCTTACAAACCTATATTTGATTGTGTATGTAAATATTTAGATATTGGTGGTTATAATGATGAAGACAAAATAAATTTTAGCGTGTCCATAGGTATGTTAGATCATTTGTTCAAGAAAGCCACTAAAGAAAACAACACATTTCTCACACAAAACATTCTCTATGCAAACGTTATGAACTTGTCTGATGAGATATTAGATTCACTGACTGATGAACAATGGCTATCTATAGGCTATGATGATTATGAGGGGGAATATAACTATGATCACATTACAGAAGACTTCATACGTAAATATCTGTCGAAAGTTAATTTGAGTGAAATATGTTTATGGAAAAAGTTATCGGAAGAGTTTATAAGAGAATTAGCTGATAAAGTTGATTGGGAGATTATTTCAGGAAGCCAAGACTTATCAGAAGACTTTATAAGAGAATTTGCAGATAGAGTTGATTGGAAAGAAGTATCGTATAATCAAAAGCTATCTGAAGAATTTATTAATGAGTTTATAGATAAAGATGATTTTGATGCTATATCTTATAAAAACGAACTCTCTGAAGCCTTTATACGAGAACATGCAGATAGAGTTAATTGGTGGTACTTATCTGGAACTCATCAATTATCAGAAAACCTTATAAGAGATTACGCTGACAAAGTAGATTGGCAAATGATTTCAATGTCTCAAAATTTAACAGAAGAATTTATTGCAGAGTTCAAAGACAGAGTTCATTGGCATAACATTTCAATTTATCAAGACCTCTCTGTAGATTTTATATATATATTTAGACATTACGTAGATTGGAGAGCCATAATAAGAAAATATCATAATAATCCTGATTTAGGTGGTATATTGAATTTAGCATTCGATGTTACAACAGATGGTTTGTTTAACGCTTGAAATTGTACTTTGATGGATTAAACCATAAAAGCAATAGCATATTTAGTTTTTCGTACTTAAATGTCTCTTAACTGAATAAACTTGTTAACAAGATCTATATCACTTAAATCTGTGTTCATATGCGAACCGTGCCAAGTCATCTTAACATCATAGCGTTCTTTAGCTCTGTTGTATAAGTTGATAGAGTTTGGATCGTCGATGTTAAGCACAATACTCATACTTGGATACTTAAGTTTGAGTTGTTTAATCCTACTTTCGCAATTGCATGTTTGTACTCTTCCAACCCAATACTTATATCGTTCTATTCTTTCTTTTTGATCTCGTTCTTCTTCGTCATAGTAAAAGAGTATATTTTCAAGTTGTTCTTTAGTAAGGTTTTTCTTGATAATGAAAAGCCTATGTATCTTTCCTGGATCTTCTGTATATGGTGCTGCAACTGTTTTAAGATAATCAACTTTGTTTTTTAGTTCTTGATTGTACAATCGTAATTGCTCCATTTGTTGTTCTATCTCTTCTACTCTTGTTTGAAGCTGATCGTTTCTAGTAAGGTATAGCTGTTGAAAGTCTTTAACGAAGTAGTTAATAATGATTTGATTACATTTAAGATAAAACTCAGAAGAAACCCATCGAGATATATGAAAAATCAACTCTTTACATACATATGTTCCTCTTATTTTGTTCCATGTTTCACCTTTACCTCCTGTTACTTTTCTAATAATTTCATCGACCCGAATTCGGTCCCTGGAAATATAATCTATTAGCTCTTTTGATTCTTTGTTTTCTAACCATTTTTTAAATCTTTTCCCACCATCTTGACACAACTTGGTAGCATTGAAGTATCCTGTACTCTTATCTATAATCAACTTGAAATCACCAAAAATACCATACCAGTAATCATCTTTAATCTGTTCGTAGCAAATATCATTTAGACTAAGTGAATTATCTATAGTACTCATATTTATTATATAAAAATGTTTATTTAATCATTTTCGAAATCGTTACACCCTTACATAATCATCTAACACAGAGACTAACGGTATTTCCTCCTGTTGTTTGATAAGTAGAGCGTCTGCCGGAAAGTCGACCTACGCTTAGATATGTAGAAGAGCAGGTGCGTATTTCTTCTCCATTGCTTTTTTGTTGTGTTGCTAATTTTTTTTGATAATTTCATCTCCTATAATACTAGCGCTGGAACTATATGTTATGGGGGGTAACGTTTTGATACCCCTATCTCATTCAAACTATCCTTTTATGGCTATTATTCCATAAAAGACACCATTTATATTTACACTACAACATTACTCTTATCTACCCAACTATTATGTGAATCATCAAACCCTAACCATTTAACATATACTTTGTCACCTTTCTTTCTTAACACCTCTTCCACCAAGTATTCATCTTTATGTTTCGTCTTTAATAGTTCTGGTTCGTAAAATCTACCTTGCACATCTTCTTCTAAATCTTTAATTCTATATGTAGGCGGATTAGATGGAATAACTTCACTAATAACAAATACTTCTGTTGACCAATTAGGTGTATATCCTTTCTCAAATAACCCTTTCGATTTACTTATACGAACATGATCGCCTAACTTGTATTTGGGTTTAACACGCTTATATTCTTTTTGATACACTTTCTCCAATATTGTTCGCTCATTCTTCTTATTAACTTCTATAGCAGCGTTTCCCAACCGCTGTGCCGCGGCACACTGGTGTGCCGCGAATGGACCGCTGGTGTGCCGCGAGGAAATCGAAACAAAATTATTAATTCTATAGCAACCAAATTGTAAGACATAGGAAAAAATGTATATTTTTGTATTTCACATTACTATGAATTTCTACCATGGAAAAAATTACTGTAATTGTAATATATTATTCTACATCTATTACTATGTAGCAGACAGTATTTCGGCTCGTACACATTTCCACGGTTAGCTGCTATGTTATGCTTCAATTGAGAGTCATACTAACACCGAGAAATGGAAGCACTTGTACGGTACACGTGAAGTGAAGTTCGTAGCACACTTATTCGCACGTGAATGAAAAAAATAACTCTTTGTTTAACAGGTGTATTCGCAAGCTGTGTGATTGCAATAATATACGCCGGTTTTGGTTAAAACAGCAAAATTAAAAGTACAAGACATTTGTTTTTTCGTTCGTTATTTAGTGATTTTCGTTCTTAGTGAAAGGTTGGATACAATTTCCGAAAAAGAAAGCGTATTTTTAAAAATCTGAGTCCTATGTTTCATTGCAATTGTTTTGTATTTTAAAATTAGAATAAAAAATAACCATAATGAATTAGTATAGGGGAAAACGAGTGATCGAGCTTTCATCTCTGTGAGAAGGAGATCAGTAAACACAGAAAAAAATACCATGGTATTTTTATATTTGCAAATAATAATAATAATAATAATAATAATAATAATAATAATAATAATAATAATAATAATAATAATAATATCTATGAGTGTGCCGCGAGAATTCAAGTTACACTCGTACTGTGCCGCAAGTTGAAAAAGGTTGGGAAACGCTGTTCTATAGGCTTTAAACCAATTGTTCTATGAATTTGATGATTATACTCTTTAACTAGTGTTGGTAATATCTCTATCCATTTATAATTCCCTTGTGTTGTGGACCTTTTCCACATGTTCTGTTTAAGTGTTCGATTAAATCTCTCAACAACAGAAGCTTTCTTACCACTATAGGTTGAGTAGTGATTAATCTTATTTTCCTCCATTAACTTCTTAAACTCTTTATTGTAAAACTCTTTACCTTGATCAGTTTGTAAATTACTAGGTTTTCTCGTTCTTAATATGGAATCGAATGCTTCTGTAACATTCTTACCACTCTTATCTTTAACAGGAACAGCAAACGCATATTTCGAAAACACATCTATAATCGTTAGCAGATACTTATAACCTTTATTTAATTTGGAAACGCCTTTTAATACTCCACTATCCGTTTCTACAAGATCAGCTTGCCAAAGATCATCGATACCTTTTATAACTACACTTAATCTGTCAAAGTTTTTTCTAGATGGTTTGTGAATTTCTTCTATGATGTCTTCTCTAACACCTTTACCTTCTTCTAGTCAATCGGGCTTTTTAACGAATTGAGTTTTAGTAACACCACATACAGAACAAATACCTTTCTTTAGATATCTTCCATTCTTTGCTTGTTCAATTCTAATAGTATCTTTCTTCGTACCTGTCGATTTCTTACACTTAACACAATACATCCTGTTTATTATATAGAAAATCAATAACTATCGCTGTTTAATATTATGCTATCAACATTCTCACCATCATCATCACTATCTTCGTCTTCTCTTTCTACATGCATAAGAAGCAATAGTAATTTACCATGTTTCAGATCAGAATCTTTAGATGGCCTAACTGCTAATAGATCATTTACATTAAAGCATAATGGAAAAGTTTCAACTAGAGAACCATTTAAACATATATCTATAAAATACGTATTATAAGATGATTCTATATGCATTACCCTACCTTTATAAAGAAATTTGTATGCGGTAGATAGATTATGTATTAAAAAGAACGGATTTTCAACATTTTCTGATATCAATCGACTTGGAAGCTCTATAACATGACTCCGTTTGATGAAGTTAAGCTCTTCTTTTAACATGACAATATCTTTTCTCACAACTGTATTATCTAACTCTGATATCATTTTAACATTACCAAAGATATCCATATTTATTGTATAGCAAATGTTTTTATGAAAGCTCTCTTTCTATGTACATTACAACAAACAATAATTGCCCTTCTTCCATAGCTGAATTTTTATTTGGTTTAATTGTAATTATATCGTTCTTGTTAAAGTTTAAAGGTAAATTTTCAATCAAAGTATCACCCAAATATATCTCGAGAAAGTATTTATCCAAACTTAATTCCATGTGCATTATTTTCTCATTATAGAGAAATTTGTAACCATTAGAGAGATTAAATATTCTAAAGATTGGTTCCTTAACATTTTTAGCTCTCAATCGACATATTAAGGGTATAGTTTCTTTCTGCATAATCAATTTAGTAGTATCCATCCTAATCTTTTAAAAATCTTCTTTCTTGATGTATGTGTCTTGTAACGTTTCTAATGAATCTTCAAATCGTTTTCTATCGTTCTCTAATTGAGCTTCTATCGATCTAAGCTGACTTACGCTAACAACATCATTTAAATTCTCCAACAATTTTAATTTTTCTTCACTAATATCAACATTATCTTTTCTATCTTTAACATTACCAAATATATCCATACTCGTTTATTATACAGAAAATGTTCATCCTAATTTTTCAAAACATTTCTTCAACATCACTATTTGTTTAGGTGAGTGTTTAAAATCAATATCAACATGAACAGCGTGCTTTTTCAACAGATGGTACAATACACATTTCAAGTTAATAAACAATACTCTTTTCGGATACAGTTCTTTAAAGGTTTTGTATAAGTTTTCGAAGTCGTTTATAAGTGTTTCTTCCATATGTCGTAAGTTTAATGGTTTTTGATCAGTAACGTGATGGTGTATTAAATAGACATTATCATAATATTTTGTGTATTTGTTTTTCTTTAGTACTTCTAGAACATCTTTTGTTGATATTAAATGTTTTGGCATATCTCCAAATTCATCATTTAACACCTTGAACACCTCTTCGGGAATAATTCTATCCTGTAAAGCTTGCAAACGAGATAACTGTAACTTAAATCTTTTTGTATTATCGTACCATGGTTTTTTCGCACAAGCAGCTCTCATTCCTTCATTAGTATCGTAAACCCAACCACTCTCTACAGAACAATCGTCACAAATGTATCTACTCATACCTTTTGTTAATGACTTACTACCACAATTACAGCACTCTAATGGTCTAGAGCTATAATTTGACAACAACTCCTTTAACGTAATTATTGAACGTAACTTTTCCAACTCTTCTTCCGTGTACAAAAATTTTGGTATTAACATTTTCCATAAATCAATAACATTATATACGTTATTTTTATCATTTAAGTCTATCTCGCTAACATCCTGAAAATACTGATAAAAATTATATCTATCTAGTGCATCTAGTTCATCCTGATGCTTCTCAAAATAATCTAAAAATCTATTGTGTATAGCTTCCATATTTATCTTAAAACAAAACTTTTATGGATACAAACCATAAAATCACTTAATCATTTTTAATCATATACATAACATCACTAAAAGAATACCCCTGATTTAAAAGATGTAAAACCTTAACACAAAGATGACCACATATAACTGAATTAAAGTCTTGTATTCGTTCGTCGTTGTAAAATAAGTTTTCAGTACCAAGATATTGTACTAGTTGTTTAGGAGGAACACCACCATAAGAATCGAACACGTACTTTATGTTGTTATCTTTCCAATAGCATATCCAATGAGTACCAATGTTTTCTGATTTATCAAGGTTAACTACACCACACTCATTTACATAAGGTTTTTGTGGAAGTTCATCACTCATAAATACACCTCTAAATCGTTTTATCTTTAATTCTTTAGGCAACCTCTATATATCGAAGTTGGTCAATGGTTTTAGTTTTTTGACTTCTTTGGTTTACCTGCCCCTTGCTTTTCTTCCATAGCCATATTGTGTCTTTTTTGTTCTTCAAGTTCTTGTTTATTCTTCTTAGCATCAAGTACAGTTTTAGTAATCGCTGCTGCACCACCTGCTAATGAGCCAACTGCTCCTAAAGCTGCTAGAATGGCTGGAATTGTAAAGATAAAACCGCCCATATGCTCTTTTTTAATCTTTTTCATTTGTGCAGTAGTTAAAGTTAAATTCATTCCTTTACCTTCTTTAATTTTCTTAGATTTATCACTAAGCTGTTTCTTTGTTAATACATGATCAATATTTAGATCCTTTAGTTCATTGTAAGGAACACTAAACATACAACATTTAATAGAACACATCTTCCTATTTATTTAAGAGAAAATCTTGGTTTGTAAAAGTACAGATGTTGTAGCTCCACCAAAATCAATTAAGGAATCATTCTCATCTGTTATCCTTATCTCAAAATTGTCAACCTTGTCTTTGGATATAGGGAAAAATAATGGATAAGTAGGCTCGTAAATAATACTATGTTTGAACTCAGCATCTGTTTTGAATGATGCTATAATTCCTGTTTCTCTATGTGTGTATTCTGTATCTTTAACAAACATGCCATCTGCTATATTACAGTGAACATTTATAGTATCAAACGGATGAAACTCTGGTAACTTACTTCCAATATGTGTTTTTTTTCTAAGACTTCAAGAACATTAAACCCGAGGACAGTGCCTATACTCCCAATTGTAACATCATTACTATCAGTTTCAATTTTAACTCTATTTCTTAAATGATCTTCTGATAATGTTATGTTGATGGATTGAGATTTTAAATATTCATTAAGACTGTTTAAGCTGTATTGCCCTTCTGGTATAAAAACTTGTCTATCATCATATAAGAAACTGTTTTTTTCTGTTGTTATGTTTGGAGTTAGATATGTACTGTAAAACCCAACTAGTCCTATACTTAAATAGTTGCTCCTGTTGTCTAATTCGTAATGGAGTTTCTTCTTTAAAACAGAAGTATCACTTGTTAGCTTAAATACCTTAGCCATTTATTATATAATAAATGAATGAGTTTGATTTACCTAGAGATATTCCGAGAGAGAAAGTAATCAAGTTAATAGAAGATGTCATTCAAAAGTTAGAATACGGTTTAAAGAAGAAAAAGAGATAGCTACGAATTGTTAGATATGCATACTACAATTTGATCACGTTCTCGGTTATACTTTCTGCAACAACTGGGTTTATTAATATTTTTATACCTGTAACAATTTACTCGATATTAACAACGTCTCTTGCAACTGGAAGTGCTATAATAACAGGTTTGTCTTCTAAGTTAAACATAAGCAAAAGAAAAGACGAATATAAAACCATTGTCACTTGTATTAACTCATTTAAAGAACAGTTAGAGATGATAATAACATTAAATGGTGAAATGGATAGCGAATATATAAAAGATACGTTGCTTAAGATCAGAGAACAACTTAAAGATATAAGATAGGCTATGTAAATACAAGTCAAGTCCTTAAAGACAACGTAAGACTAAAGTTTCAGAGTAGATTTGAAGACCTGGAGACTACAAATGGCGTCCTAGATTACTACAACAAACTTCGAAGTGCCTGAATCCCGACCACTTCAGAAGGCGTCCGTAATCCGGACACTCTTCCAAATGAACAACCTCACACAACCTTCATCAACGAACCGGGTCTGTACTCTCTAGTCATAAAAGAGTTGATTTTCTCTATAATAAATGAGTAAGAAAACTATTAATTGGGATATAAAAGAGATGATAAAAGAAACAACAGCTAAGAAAAGAAATGGACAACTTATACCTGACGATATTCGTTGTCTTATAGTGGGTCCGTCGGCGTGTGGTAAAACTTTTTTGTTATTTAACTTCTTATTACAGCCAGGTTGGTTAAACAATAATTACTTCTACATATATTCTAAAAGCATGAATCAGCCAAAGTATGAGCAGTTAAAAGATCGATTTGAAAAGGCAGAACTAAAGTTTAAGAAGCAAATAGCAACGTTCTTAAGCGGTAATGATTCTATTGTATCTATTGATGAATGTGAAGAATACTCTGTTGTTGTGTTTGACGATTACATTCTGGAGAATCAAGATACTGTTAGAAATTACTTTACAAGAGGTAGGCATAGACATTTAGACTGTTTATATCTTGCACAAACATATTCAAAAGTACCTAAACAGCTTATAAGAGATAACGTTAACTTCCTATGCATATTCAGGCAAGATGATACTAATCTTAAACATGTGTATAATGAGTTTGTTGGAGGAGATATGTCTTATGATAAATTTAAAGAGATATGTTCAAAATGTTGGCAAGAAGATTATGGTTTTATAGTAATTGATATGACAAGGAAGGTAAACAATGGTAAGTATAGGAATAAGATAAAACACTTCTTAAACGTTTGATGTTTATTGACGTTTTACGTTTTAACGTTTGACGTTCTTTGACGTTTGTTGACGTTTTTCACGTTTATTGACGTTTTTTCACGTTTATTGACGTTTGTTCGTTTTCTATACAATAAATGGATGAGAAAGAAATTGATAAGAATATCAAGTTAAAGGAGTTCTTGATAAAGGGCTTCAAATCTTGGAAGAAAGAAAGAGCGGGTATATATGATAAATTTAAGACGCAAGAACAACCTGTAATTGATGCTATTCAAAACTTAGGAAGTGAGATCAAAGAAGTAGCAGAACAAAATAAAAATCTAATAACTGAACTTGTTCCAGTTGCACATAAGACGGCTTCAATAGATCCCAGTCTACTAGAAACACCTAAAAAGATAACTTATGATAGTTCTCCAAGTAGTAGTGATACGCATATAACGGGAGAAATAAAACAAATGAGAAAACAAATTAAAGACAAAGTGGAAGGAGTAGAACCTTTAACAACAGCACAGTCATTTGGTAAGATTGCAACGAAATATTATAGTAAAAGAAATGATACTGTGTTTGGAATAAGAACTGTAGAAGAAGATGGAAAAATAATAAACAAGATAGGAAATTTGGAAGTTAAAGTGAATGGTGATGATTTGATAATTAATGGTAAAACTTATAAAGGAAGAGAAGGTCTATGGGAATTGTTAACGACGAATACTAATAAAACCATTGAAGATTATGATGATGATGATTTTGAACAGTACAAGGAAATAATAATAGAATCAGATGCTGCCTTCCAAGAATATAATCGAGATAAAAAGGTAGCATCTAGTAGAGTTTCTAAGTACATTAATATTATCAAGCCTATTTGGGATAATTATATTAAACCAACTTTACCTCCAACTCCTAAAAAGGTCACGACACCAAAAAGGACTGGTGAAGGAATTAAACAATATACAGAAATACCTAAAGAATATATATGGATGGATGATGTGAGAAAGTTAATTGATCGGTTAATAGTTATAGATGGAGAAGAAAGGGCTGCTAATCATAACTTTTACAATGAGAAAGTTGGTATAGTGAGTATGATTAATAATAAGCTTTCACAATTTATTCCTAGTGATCCAAAAGGTATATGGTATTTGATTAAGATCTTAAATACATTACCACCACTATTCTGGAATGATGAGAAGCTTGGAAAAGGATTAGTAAATGATTTGATTAATAAACTCCCATTTCAATTACATATTCCAGGTTTTTCATACTGTGGTACGGGAACTAAGCTACAAGAAAGATTAGAGAGAGGTGATAAAAGCATTAACCCATTAGATGAGGCTTGTAAAGAACACGATATATACTACAGAGACAATAAAGATACAGAGTCAAGACATATTGCAGATAAGGAACTAGAAACTAAAGCATGGAAAAGAGCATTTAGTAGTGATGCGCCAATTGGTGAACGATTAGCTGCTTTTGGGGTTGCTACTGCTATGAATGCTAAGGTTAAGTTAGGATGGGGACTATAAGTTTTTAATTGTTATTATGTATGATTCTTTTATGGGTATATCCCATCAAAGCGTTGTTTCAAGATTTTCTTTATAATAAATGGATAGTGTTGAGAATTACGAGTTACAGAGTTTTAAAGCTAACACAAGAACATTTAATAATTTGAATGAAGCTAACAAAGATATTGAGTTTGATTTCAATGTGGGCGATGGCTTTATACATCCACACAAAGCAGATTGTCATATGACTTTTGAAGTTGTTGGTGCATCAGTTGGAGGAACATTTGGTGCAAATGATACTATAAAACTTGTAGATAACTTCTTCCCATTCTTCTTTTCTCAAATTGAGGTTAGAAAGCATGGAGTTGTTATAGATAAGATTGAGCTACCAGGAATAACATCTACAGCTATTGGAACATTAAAAATTTCCAAACCAGAAGTTGAATATCTAAAACAAGCAGGATTTGAAACAGACGATAAACTTGGTCTAAGAAAGGACTTTAGCGTTTTATATCCATTAAGATTAATTCCAGGCTTTTTAAGTGATTATAAAGAGGTTATGTGGAAAGGTGGATTGAGAATAACATTTACAAAAGCTAACAACAATAACGATGTCTTGTACAAATGGGCTGGATCAGGAGCAGCTCCTCATGATGGAAAAATAACAATAAAAAGTATGGAGATAAGAATGCCTATTGTTGAATACGAATCTAATTATGAAAACAAGTTAAAGTTGAATATTCTTAAAGAACCCAAAATCATGTTTTCATTCCATACTTATCAATGTGTTCAAAAAACTGTTGTGGGTTCTTTCTTAGAGTTTGATGTTACTACTCAATTTAATTCAAGACAATTTGATATGCCTGATTTCGTAGTTGTAATGTTCCAAACTGATAGAAGTGACAAACAAACAACAGATGCAAGTAAGTTTGATCATTGTAAGGTAAAGAATATCTATCTTAAGAATGGGAGGAATGAGGTATTTCCAAAAGAATCAAGAAACTTAGATATTGCTAACAAGGATTATTTTAAGATGTACGAAGATTATACTGCATTTAAGAGAATAACATGTGGCAATACCGAAATGTACTATGATCCAAAAGAGTTTATAGATAACAGACCAATGTATGTGATTAATTGTAGTAAGAGGAAGAATGTATCGGTAAATGAGAGAATAAACATAAAGATTGTGGTAGACTTTGCAGAAGCTGTGGCTGCTGATACTATATGCTATGCGATTTTAATTGGACGAAAGAACTTTACATATGATCCTAAGAATGAGAAAGTAGTAGAAGAGTTTTAGATAGTAATTTTCACTGTCCTTAACCCCTAACCTTGCTTTATAGACTTAGTCTATCAAGCGCTTAATCAAACTTCAACACACTAACGAAAATGAACCACTTGAGCCTTAAACAACCATACGACAACCAGTTATCATGAGCGTGTTTAAATTTCAAGACCAAGAGCTTCTAACTGTGATCGATGATGGCGGAGCAATATGGTTCAAAGCCAAGGACGTTGCAAAAATTTTAGAGTATGAAAACACCAATCAAGCCATAGGAGACCATGTAAGAGAAAAATATCAACGACAGTATTCTAGTTTAAAGGGTATCAAAAAGATACCCTTGCATCCTCAAACTGTTTTCATTAACGAACCCGGTCTCTACTCATTCTTACTAAGATCAAAAAAGCCTAAAGCAGAACCGTTTCAAGATTGGGTGTTCGAGGAAGTGTTACCAAAGATTAGACAAACAGGTAAGTACGAACTAACACAGCCCAACGAGCTCTTTGAGATCATTACCAGTTTTCAAAACCAGCTAGCAATCAAAGACAAAATCATTGCTCAAAAAGATAAACAGCTCGATAAACAAGTACAAACCATAGTCGCGTTAGCAGAAACAGTTCAAGATAAGAAAAAGACTATAGAAGAATTAAAGCCAAACGTAGTACCTCAGACCAAAGATGAGTCTAAGAGGAATATGTTTGTACTACTAGAAAAAAACGTTACAGATGACAGCTTTGATTACTATGCGTTAAGAGTCCAACAGTGCAACTTAGACCAGCGCCTTGCCGACCTCAAAGAAAGATACCAGAAGATGAGAGTTGTTTTGCAGATGTATGATCCTAACTCTATCAATTTGTTTAACCGCCTTAAGGAACAACCAGGCATCACAACACAAGGTAACCACATCAAAACTATCATGACATTAGAAGACCTCTCAGAGCTAGTTTGCGAGTTGAATAAGAAAGACGACAGCGACACTGACTGATTCTTTGTTTTTTTGCTTCATCAACGAATCTGGCCTATTTAAATGTATGTTTGTAATGTTTATGGAAGTTTTCCATAAACGAAATTGAAAAAAATGATTAAATATTTTTGGTGAAGATAAAAATTAAAGAGTGTTGATTGATTTTCTATATAATAAATACGATGGTGAGTCATATTGAACTTTTAAACAAGCTTGGAAGTCTTGAAAAAATACAAGTTATTGGATTAAGAGAATTAGAATTAAATATAGAATAAAAGATTGTGAAAATGGAAAAGATTAAAACTAAGTATGGAAAGAGCATTTTAGCTGAGTGTGAGGAGTTCAAGGTTTTTCTTCCTCCTAGATTTACAAAACACTTAACAGATAAAATGATTGATGAGATTGTTAAAGATGGAATAAAAATCAAATACACTGGTCTAAAAGATAACTATCCAACTGTTGAGTTCTGTATGTAAATCCAAAAGATTGAACAAAAATGAACAAAAATATGTCGTTAGAAGTAAAAAATGGAGTGATTAGAAATGTATCCCCAAAACAAGTTCATTCTTACTAATAATTTTAATGTAATTGTGAAAAATGTGCAAACCGAAGTTCAAGTAGTTTTTTTATATAACGGCTGTCTAGTCAGCTTGAATTATGATCAGTGGACAGAGTTTAAGAAGTCATTGTTTCCTATAGAGAACGAGGTTAACAGAAGATTCCATTATCAATATCCGAACTTGTAATTTTAAGTATGTTCTAAGTATTTTATGGTTATAAAGCCATAAAACTGAGTTCTTTAAACATACACAATGCATAAGGAGAAGCAGTACTTTTGAATGTCATTCGAATTTTAAGTATCCATACATAAATAAGAGATTTATTTGAGTTTTTAATAATATCTTTAAAGTTATGCAACCTGCAATACATTCCAAAAAGTTTAAATTTATTTCTCTATTGATTGACGTTTGAATTTTGAAAAGCGGTTAATATTTGACGATGTTATAGCCAATTCAAAATTTCGGGAATTTTTACGGGTTTATTTTTGAGTTTTCGGGAAAATGTTATTCTTTAAAAAAGTCTTAGAATTTTATGTAGATTATGTTAGTATTTTTTATTTTTCAAATTTATGAATTTTATTTTTTGCAGTGTTGCAAACTTAGAATCAAATTTGTTACTAGACTTAGTGATTTTTTTAATTTTATAGGTTGGCAACACTTATGGATCGGCTAGGGACTAATGGCCAAAAATTAAATATCAGCTCTCTATCTCTTATAGGAACCAAGATATCTACTATTTTAATACTTTTTGTTTTGAATTTGCCGGCTAGGTGAGCATATTCAAGCAGTTACTCACCTACTCAATAGATAGCGTTACATACCATTTAGTTTATCACTTTGCTAATAGATGGCGTTGCTTGTAGAAATATTTGTTCATATATAAGGACCGATTTTATCTCCTATATACAGCGTTAACACGTAGCTCAGTTGGTTAGCGCGCAGTTCCATAAAGCTTGTAGTTCGTAAACTGATAACGTAGGTTCGAATTCTCGCCATGGAATTGCAAATTTATATCTACGGCCGGGGTATAAATTTGTAATTTCTCAAGGAACTGTAAAGTGAACTGAGCTATAGGGCTGTCTTTCATCACAGATGGCTACAGTGTCCTCACCTCTGACTCATGTGTGGGATATGGCTGGGCGTCTCTGTTACTTGGGACAGCAAAACGGGAAGGGAGGGGAACCTGGCGCCAGGGATGGGACGGGATGGATACGATAAGATTGTGAGCTGTGTGAGTGAATGTTGTGACTCGTATTCAGATAGGTAGCTATACTGAGGCTGGGTGGAAAGCCACAAGTTCGCTGACAGACCTCAAAGGAAGGAAGGAAAGAAAGAAGAAAGGCACATAGAAATTGAACAAAAAATCCTAGGATCTATCTGGGGGGAAAACAACAACAACATCAGCGCTGACCTCTCAGATGGATCCTAGGATTTCTGCGACGGCAGTTTTGCTGAAATAAACTCTGATTTATTTAACCTATTTCTTATGATCTCGTGTTGTGGTATTGCAATGTTAGTACTGGAATCGTTCAAAATGAATCAGTGACAGATCACCTGTTCCGGAGCTGTATGTATTCCTTTTCATTGAGTTTTTAAAGCTAATTATTAACGGATTTTCATGATTCAAGTGTCAAATGAAAGCTTATAAACTGGAGATTAAGATGCAATAAATATATATTGTGTAGGATTCCATTGTAAGTTTTTAGATCTAAGTTTTTATGATTTTAAATGTCATAAAAGCATATTCAATCTCACTTTGGGGTATCCTTCTGTGTTAAAGTGCGCAGTGGCGGCTTCATAGTTTTTGTTAGTTAGGGGTGGAGGGAGAAAAGTGTCCTAGAACCTACATATGTACTCTACTTACTATTTCTATGAAATGTTCAGAACATTTTCTGATGCTGCTGTATTTGGAAGTCCAGCGGGTTTCAGAAAGAAGTGGAATATTTGGAATGTTTTTTCTTCTTAATGGGCTCTCGCGAAAGAAAATTGTGATTTCTTTGATAGTACCCACTGTGTTTCGTATGTAAGCAACGGAACATAGGTTATTAACGACAAGATTAAGCTTGGGTGATGCACTTTGGGTTAAAAAAAAACACTTTTGGGAATTGTTGTCTGATAATGCTTTGTACACCTTTACTATATCCAGCCATGGTGCAACAACCATCGAAACCCTGCCCTACAAGTTCACACTGAGGTAATCCACGTTCTTCTAATGCTTTTAGAATTATTCTAGCAATATATGCGGCGTTTAACTCTCCTAATGGAATGAAACCTACGAAATCTTCTCGCATCTGATTTTCAACAGTGTCATAAAACCGAATACCTAGAGACAATTGTTCTACACCCCCAATATCAGCTGTCTCATCTTCAAGCACACTATAATAGTGGGAAGAAACAATTTTAGGCTTTATATACTGTTCATGTAAAGTGTTGCCTGCAACTGATATCAATTCATTTTGAGTCTGCACAGATAAGTATTTTGCATTTTCAGCAGCAGTTTCAAAGTGTTGCTTTAATGTTATATCTCCTGAATCTACTTTAAATTGGAGAAGATCGTAGAAATTGCCAGATTTAGCATTCTTTCCTCGTAAAGACAAATAATGTGTCGCACAAAAGACAATTGTCTCAATGATTGATGACAGTTTTTTTCGGTTTCCCTCAACTTGCTTCCGAGCTGCTTCATCAATTTTCAAATCAACGGACAAACTTTTTGTAGACATAACATTCGAAAATAACTGAGCACGTTCTGTGGACGCCCGATGCAATTCAGACCCTTGCAATCCTCTTTTTACCGGAGTTCGAAAAAGAACACACTGCTTGCAAAATCCCCCTCGCAACTTTCTAGAACATGCTAGTCACGGAAATTCAACAAACCACTTATACAAAAAGGGGCGCTTTCCTGGCATAACATCTTGTTTAAAATCATATGTTTCGGTCGGGTGCCACGGCGACATCAATATTTCATATCGACCAGTGTCGGACAAACTTGACTGCAAATTTCAGTCTACATAATTTGCAATGTCTCTTGGGTCACAGGACGTCTCCTCACCTAATAAAGTTGCACAAGGGTACATTTGGGGAGAAGGTACGCTAACGATATTGCCCTCCGGTAACTCTTTTCTTCGCTCAGATTTTCAACACACAGAATATCACGTTTGATGTTTTCCAATTTTGAGGACACTTGCTGTTTCAGAAAAAACATCGAGTTTCATTTGCTTATGCTTATGCATGATTAATTTTTAAATAAAATAATTCTTTCTAATTCACTCACCTACACATGAGATATTAAATAAATTATAAACTAAGGGGAAAACACCCACTAAACTCTGAAAGAGACCAGAGATCGAAAACCACACACATTTATCACTTTCCGACATTCCCGAGCAACTTTGAAGTTTTGAAAACGAAAACAGTAGTAGAAAATGGATCGATCTGGGCCATACTAGGCCATAAGAGGCCAACTCAGGAGCCCCTGGGAAATTGAGCACCTTACACCGTGAACCCACGGTCTTTTACGACCTCCATTTTAGGGGTGAATTTATTCCCTTTTATGAGCACTTTTAGGGGGTGTACTCGTTCTCTGTTATGAGCATATTTTTAGGGGGGAACTCGTTCCCTTTTATGAGCATATTTTCCAACCCCTATGAACACACAGCAGAGCATAAGAGTATGTAACATAAAAGAGCTAATACAAGAGTATGGCATATTTTTCAACCCTTATTTTAACATAGCAGAAATTACACTGAGACTACGAACACATAGAAGAGACTACGTAACATAGCAAGGGTGTACTCGTTCCCTTTTATGAGCACATTATGAACACACAGCAGATACATAAGACTCGTTCCACCCCTATTTGAACATAGCACAGCTAATAAAAGAGTATGGCACATTTTTCAACCCTTATTTCAACATAATGAAACATAGCGAAGATTAAACATAGTCTATTTTAAGGGGTGAACTCGTTCTCTTTTATGAGCATATTTTTCAACCCCTATTTTAACATAACAGAAATGACATAAGAATACTAACATAGCAAATAATTCATTCCAAGATTACAATCGAACACCCCACGGTCTACAGATAGTCATTTTAGAGGGTGTATTCATTCATTACCCCTAATTGAAATTACGTAGCAGAGCAGATAATACATAAGATTCGTTCCCTTTTATGAACACTTTTTAGCAAAGGTCAACATACTTAAAACCTAATTACTCGAAAATGGATCCACATATTGAGATGGTGTTTCCACATTTAGCAATTGGTCATCAGGTATTACATGTCCCAAAATTAGTGGCCATCGAGTTCAAAGGTCAGCATACTTAAAACCCAATCACTCGTAAACGAAGCAACATATTGAGATGGTGTTTTCACATTTGGTAATTGGTCATCAACTATTACATGTTCCAAAAGTACTGACTATCGAGGTCAAAGGTCAACATACTTAAAACCTAATAACTCGAAAACTGAGACACATATTGAAGTGGTTTCCAAATCTAGTAACTGGTCATCAACTACTACAAGTTCCAAAAATAATGATCATCGAGGTCAAAGGTCAACATACTTAAAACCTAATAACTCGAAAACTGAGCAAAATATTGAGGTGTTGTTTCCACATTTAGCAATTGGTCATCAACTAGTACAAGTTCCAAAATAATGACCATCGAGGTCAAAGGTCAACATACTTAAAACCTAATAACACGAAAACTGAGCCACATATTGAGGTGCTGTTTCCAAATCTAGTAACTGGTCATCAACTACTACAAGTTCCAAAAATAATGATCATCGGGGTCAAAGGTCAACATACTTAAAACCTAATAACTCGACAACTGAGCCATATATTGAGGTGCTGTTTCCAAATCTAGTAATTGGTCATCAACTACTACAAGTTCCAAAAATAGTGGTCATCGAGGTCAAAGGTCAACATACTTAAAACCTAATAACTCGACAACTGAGCCATATATTGAGGTGCTGTTTCCAAATCTAGTAATTGGTCATCAACTACTACAAGTTTCAAAAATAGTGGCCATCGAGGTCAAAGGTCAAAATACTTAAAACCTAATAACTCAAAAACTGAGCAAAATATCGAAGTGGTGTTTCCAAATATAGTAATTGGTCATCAACTACTACAAGTTTCAAAAATAGTGGCCATCGAGGTCAAAGGTCAAAATACGTAAAACCAAATAACTTTTAAATGGATCGACATACTGAAATGCTGTTTCCAAATGTAGTAATAGATCATCAACTAGTACATGTTTAAAAAAGTACTGACTATCGAGGTCAAAGGTAAAATATTTAAGCCTTAATAACATGTAAACAGCGTGTCGGATAAAAAACTTGTGTGACCTATTCAGTTTTGTACCAAGCAGAAAAAGTGAAGAATGAATCAATTTGAGTGGTTTATTTGCTATTTTACTAACGAGGAATTCCATTTTGTACTACTCAAACAAACGAAGGAATAAATTTGTATTACCCTAAGAAAAGGGAGAAATGCTCATTTTAATTAAACGAATTAATAAATTTATACTAACTAGAAAAAAAGCGAAGAAGGACTATTTTGTACTACTCCAATAAACGAAGAAGTATTCAGTTTTGTACCAACTAGAAAAAACAGACCGAAGGAGGACCATGTTAACTATTTAAATAAACATAGGAATACATTTGTACACCGAGGAAAAGCAAAGAACCAACCAACCAACTGGAAAAGTGAAGAAGAGCCACTTCAACAATCTTAGAATTTTATATCATTAGGTACTGTTTAAACAAACGAGAAATGACAATTTTAACTAGCTCAGAATTTATGTAACAAAAGAACAAATTTGAATGTTCTGTTTTTGTATCAAACCAGAAAAAACTTAAGAAGGATCATTTTAACAAGTTCATAATTTCTGTACTTTTTCGTGCTATTCAAGTGAAAGAAAGAAATAATTTGTGTCCTCAAAAATGAAAGTTCAATTTAACTAGCTGAGTACTTTATATCATCTTGTAGTATTTAAATATACGAAGAAATAAATTTGAGTGATCTATTCAATTTTGTACCAACAAGAAGTGCCATATTTAACTGGTTCAGAAAAAGGCGAAAAAGGGCTATTTTAATTAGCTGAGTTTTTTATGTCTGTTTGTACTACTGAAATAAACGGTGGAGTATTTAGTTTTGTACCACCGAGAAAAAAGAAAGAAATCGTACCATTTTGGAGTATTCAAATAAACAAAGGACTTATAATTTGTATCAACTCTAAAAAGAACCATTTTTAACTAGCTGAGTATTTTATGCAACTGTGCATTATTTCAACAAACAAAGGAATAAATTTGTATGAGTCGGAAAAAGCAAAATGTACCATTTTATATCATTTTGAACTAGTCAAATAAACAAAGGAATAGAGAAAAACCGAAGATGGATCATTTTAACTAGCTGAGTATTTTATACCATTTTGTACTACTCAGATCTTTATACCATTTTGTGCCATTTAAAGAAATAAATATATACATACGGATGTTCTATTTCCTTTTGTACCAACGAGAACCATTTTTAACAGGCTTAGAGTTTTATGCCTTTTTGTAATATTTGTACTAAACAAAGGAATAAATTTGTAATAACCACAAAAAGCGAAATCTCATTTCCAGGCCATGTTTTACTATTTAAACAAACGAAGAAAGCGAACATGAACTCAGAATTTTATATCATTTTGTAATACTCAAATTTGGATGGATTATTTAGTTTTGTACCATGCAGAGAAAAGGAAACAAAGGTATAAATTTGCACTGATCAGAAAAGCGAAGACATTTATTGAGGTGTCCTATTTCCTTTTGTACCAACGAGAACCATTTTTAACTGGCTTAGAATTTTATGCCTTTTTGTAAAATTTGTATCAAATCGAAAAAAGCAAGGAAATACCATTTTAAATAGCTCAGCATGTTATAACTTTTTGTGTTTTTGGTCTACCCAATTTCTTGACCATATTGTACTATTTAAACAAACAAAGGAATAAATTGGTGTGACCTATTCACTTTTGTTACAAGCAGAAAAAGGAAAGAATAAATTTCGGTGACCTAATCAGTTTTGTACTAAGCAGAAAAAAGCGAAGAAGGTAAAATTTAAATACCTCAGTATTTATAACGAAGGAATAAATTTGGGTGTTCTACAGAAGAAAACGGGGAAGGGCCATTTAATTTAATTTTGTAGTACTCAAAATATACAAAGATATAAATTTGTGTGACCCATTCAGTTTTGTACTAAGCAGAAAATTTGTTGGTTTTTTTAGAAAGTCCATTTTATCTTTTTGTGCTCTACAAATAAACAGAGGAAAAGCAAAGAGGACCATTTTATGTGCCTTTTGTAACGAAGAAACAAATTTGAAGGAGGATCATTTTAACTAATCCTGCTGCGAGTAGATCAATTGGTACATAGTGAAAAAAAACAATATGGCATTATTGCGGCTTTCATTTTCGAATACATACGGATTAAGCCACTATGGCAAAAAATACTACTCTCTCCTTATGCTTATTTGGAGCAGACTTAAGAGGATCAAGCATTAGAAACCCGCTAGTAGGGCGTCAATTCAGTAATCCATATTGGAGTATACCTTTTATACAACAAAACAAGCTTCTTAGCCCCACTCCAGAAATTAGAAAACAAATTCTTTCTTCTACGGTCTTCGGCATGCATTTTAGACCAAGGGCAGCAAGATTAATATTAAATAACACTTCTGCTGGATAGAAATTCGATTCTCTCGATCTTCTGCTTTATCCGGCAACTCCAATAAGCATCTGTAAATATTCTTTGATGTGTAAAATTGGATCCACTCATCAGTATAGTGGTTAAAGATAATTGCTTCCCATCTCGCAATACCCTGTAAACGCTTGTCTGAACAATGAAGAAAATCAATTAGATAGTTGTAAATTTTAATGGAAGAATTACCTGTATTCTATCTAAGACAATCTACACCCACGGAATCATCGTTATTACAAATAGTGTTAATAGGCATGTTTTTCCACCCCAAAATTAAAATAGAAGTTCTGAAATTTTTCTATTGGCACATCCTAGTACTTCTTAGTTATATCTCCCAAATACTGTACATCTCTTGCCCATTTAATTTAGCCTTAAATCTGAGAAATTGGATCGTATAAATGTGTTCGCAGAATGGCGGTGTAATTGTTATCTTTTCCTAATAACTCTCTTAGAGATCATTATTGCTGGTAGACTACAATACACCTTTAAAACCTATTCTCATTCGAAAAATAAACTGCACTATTACAGACTATTATAAGTGCAGTACAATACCGCTATTAATTGGAAATTCTTACACAATGTATCGTTCTTGTTATCGAAGTCTACTCCAACTAAGCATAAGGAAAAAGTAGTATTTTTTTGCCATAATGGATTATTCTGTATGTATAGCTTTATTGTGAGAAAAAGCATTTGTTATTCTTTTTCACCAAGTTTCCAAATACCGCGAGGTCCAACAGATATGTATCAGGAGATACCGTAAAAAGGCCAGTTTTACTACATCGTGTAAAGCAACCAAGTAAATCTGCAATCTGGATACTTGGCCTGAACTTGCACACATGATTCCAAAACTTTAATAACTCATCCAAAGTGTCCTGCGTTCCCCCATAGCGAAAGAAGCGATATTAGCGACTATTAAACAAATATCTATCCAGCAAATAATTGTCTACCACATCGTTATAGCGGACATTGTGTTCAACAAAACATGGCTGTATACCATTATCCAACCGAAAATATCTAATCTACAATACTAAGCCTTGGTACAAAACTAAATATTCTATCCCAGTTTATACCTTCATTTATTTGAATGTTTTTCTCGGTGGTACAAATGGTACAAAATACTTAGTTTGTTACAATGGTACAAAACTAAATTCCGTTACTTTTCCTAGCTGGTACAAAAGAAAATATTCCATTCAAATTTTATTCATTCTTCACTCCTTTTTTGCCCGGTACAAAACTAAATTCCTTCGTTTATTTGAGTAGTGCATTTCACTACATTTGTTTAAACAGCACACGATAATATAATAAAATAGCATATCTTGTTCGTATATATGCCACTCAAATTCATTTATTCTTCTCTTTGACCTCTAAAATAATAATAATAATGATTTAAAATTTAATTATCCATTTTTTCACACTCTCTCTTTATCTCTACTTAAAAAAACCTTCGTTTCTACTACTACAGTATTTACCCATATGGAACTGTCTCAAAATTATCGATTCGTTTTCTTTTACTAGCTGTAACCTCATAAATTCTAAGATATGGATAAAGTTAACATGCTTATTGGGTTAATTTCCAAGTATCGAATTTCTATCCAGCAGGGGAATACAAATATTAATCTTGCTGCTCTTGGTCTAAAATGCATGCCGAAGACCGTAGAAGAAAGAATTTGTTTTCTAAAGCATAATGGGTTTTACTGAATCGACGCCCTACTAGTGGGTTTCTAATTGTTGGTCCTCTTAAGTCGCATAAGAAGAGAGTAGTATTTTTTTGCCACAGTGGTTTAATCCGTATGTATTCGAAAATGAAAGTCGCAATAATGCCACATTGTTTTATTTTTTTTAATCTATGTACTAATTGATCTACTCGCAGCAGGATTAGTTAAAATGAGCCTCCTTCAAATTTGTTCCTTCGTAACAAAAGGCACATAAAATGATCTTTCTTTGCTTTTCCTTCGTTTGTTTGTAGAGCGCAAAAAGTAGAACATATAAATTTATTCGCTTTTTAATAAGCCGGAAAATCTGAATACAAAAGATAAAATGGTCTTTCTAAAAAAAGCCAACAAATTTTCTGCTTAGTACAAAAACTGAATGGGTTACACAGATTTATACCTTTGTATATTTGAGTACTACAAAATTAAATAAAATGGCCCTTCTCCGTTTTCTTCCTTCGTTTATTTTAGTAGTACTAAACTGAATAGGTCACCCAAATTTATTCCTCCTTCGGTTTCTCTTTTTTGTTGGTACATAAGAAAATAGTCCATCCACATTTTATTCGTTCTTCACTGCTTTTTCTTATTTTGCTTGATACAAAACTAAATATTCCTTCATTTATTTGATTAGTACAAAATGTTAGTTCTTTCCTTTTTCTTCTTGCTACAAAATTGAATAACTTCTCAAATTTATCCCTTTGTTTGTTTAAATAGTACAACATGGTCTAGAAATTCTGAGCTAGTTAAAAATGGCATTTCTTCGCTTTCTGTGGTTTTTACAAATTTATTCCTTTGTTTATTTGTGTAGCTTTCTTCTGTTTAATAGAAATATTACAAAAAAGGCATAAAAATCTAAGCCTGTTATAAATGGTTCTCGTTGGAACAAAAGGAAATAGGAATGGCAAAAAAAGGTATAAAATGGTCCTTCTTCGCTTTTTTCGAATGAGTACAAAAATAAAATAGACCACCCAAATTTATTCTCTCGATTATTTGAATTGCACCAAAAGGTATAAAATGAATCTTCTTCACTTTTTTCTGATTCGTACAAAGCTAAATAGCTCACTTATATTTATGCCTTCGTTTATTAGACTAGTTTAAAATGATATAAAATTCGCAGCTAGTTAAAATGGTCCTTTTTTGCTTTTTTCTGGTTAATATAAATTTATTTCTTTGTTTGTTGAAATAATACAAAATGGTATAAAATACCCAGCTAGTTAAGATGATCCTGCTTCGGTTTTTCAAATTAAATAGCACACTCAAATGCATTACTTCGTTTAATTGATTTTGTGTTGACACAAATTATAAGTCCTTTGTTTATCTGAATACTCCAAAATGGTGCAATTTCTTTTTTTTTTCTCAGTGGTACAAAACTAAATACTCCATTGTTTATTTGAGTAGTAAAATTCTGAGCCAGTTAAAATGACATTTCTCATTGGTACAAAATTGAATAGGTCACTTAAATTTATTCTTTCGTATATTTGATTAGTACAAAATGTATATAAATTCTGAGCTTATTAAAGTGGTCTTTTTCGCTTTTTTCTGATTGCTACAAAAATAGAACATTTCAGTAGTTCAAAAGTTACATAAGTTCTGAGCTAGTTAGAGTAGCTCTTCTTTTCTTTTCTAGTTGGTACAAAAGAAAATAATCCACCTAATCTTCACTTCTTTTTTTCTGGTTGGTTTTCCTTCGTTTATTGGAGTAGTACAAAATGGTATAAAAGCCTGAGTTAGTTAAAATGATCCTTCTTCATTTTTTTTGTTTATTTGATTAGTACAAAATGGTATTTCTCGTTGGTACAAAATTGAATAGGTCATTCAAATTTATCTTTTCGTTTGTTTAAATAGTTAAAATTGCATATCTTTGTTTTTCTTCTGATTGGTATAAAAATAAAATAGACCACTGAAATTTGTTCCATCTATTATTTGAATAGCACAAAAAGGTATAAAATGCTGAGCTAGTTAAAATGACCCTTCTTTGGTTTTCTTGTGATTGGTACAAATATAAAATTTCGTTTATTTGGGTAGTACAAAATTGTACAGAAATATTGAACTAGTTAAAACGGTCCTTCTTCATTTTTTCTGGTTCATACAAAGATAAAAACTCCATCCAAATTTGAGTAAAATGGTCCATGTTTGCTTTCTCAAATTTAGCCCTTCGTTTTGCTTAAATAATACAAGATGACATATAATTCTCAGCTAGTTAATATGGCATATCTTTGCTTTCTTTCTTGTTAATCCATTTGAATAGCCCAAAAAGGTACAGAAATTCTGCGCTAGTTAAAATTGTGTTCCTTTGATTTCTTTCTCATTAATACAAAGTAAATAAGCCACTCAAATTTATTCCTTCTTCACTTTTTTTCTGCTTTGTACAAAATTGAATAGATCACACAAATTTACTAAATGAGGAAACGTTATCTCAATATGTGGCTTCGTTTACGAGATTGACCTTTGACCTCGATGATCATTATTTTGGAACTTGTAGTAGTTGGTGGCCGATTACTAAATGTGGAAACAGCACCTCAATATGTGGCTCAGTTTTCGTGTTATTAGGTTTTAAGTATGTTGACCTTTGACCTCGATGATTATTATTTTGGAACTTGTAGTAGTTGATGATCAGTTACTAGATTTGGAAACAGCACTTCAATATGTGTCTCAGTTGTCGAGTTATTAGGTTTTAAATATTTTGACCTTTGACCTCGATGGCCACTAATTTTGGGACATGTAGTACCTGATGACCAATTACCAAATGTGGAAACACCACCTCAATGTGTGGCTCCGTTTTCGAGTTATTGGGTTTTAAGTATTTTGACCTTTGACCTCGATGGCCACTAATTTTGGGACATGTAGTACCTGATGACCAATTACTAAATGTGGCTCTGTTTTCGAGTTTTGACCTTTGACCACGATGGTCAGTAGTTGATGACCAATTACTAAATGTGGAAACACCAACTCGATACGTTGTTTTCGTTTTTGAGTTTGACCTTTGTTCACGATGGTCAGTAGTTTGATGACATGCTTGTGTCATTTCTGCTATGTTAAATTAAGGGTTGGGAAAGCAATCAGTGCTACGTTAAAATAGGGGTGGAGAATGTGTTCATAAATTTCTGCTATGTTCAAATGTTCAAATAGGGGTTGAAAAAGTAATCATAAAAGGGAACGAGTTCACCCTTAAAATGTGCTCATAAAAGGAAACGAATCTTATGTATTATATGCTCTGCTATGTAATTTCAATTAGGGGTGGAAAAAAATGGTCATCAAAGAGAATGAATGAATACACCCTCTAAAATGACTATCTTTGCTCATTGTCTGCTATTTCTGTTATGTTAAAATAAGGGTTGTAATGAGTATACCCCTGCTATGTTATATAGTCTTATGTCTGCTATGTGTTGTTAAAAAATGAGCCGTAGTCTTTTACTAGTTCTGCTATGTTACATAAAAACGAATACACCTCTGCTGTGTGTTCACCACCCCTATTCTCTGCTATGTCCGTTATGTTAAAATAAGGGTTGGAAACGAGTTCACTATGTTTCGTAGTCATACTGTTATGTTCGAATAGGGGTTGGAGAACGAGTACACCCCTTAAAAAGTACTCATAAAAGGGAATAAATTCCTATGTTAAAATAGGGGTTGAAAAAAGAGTACACACCTAAAATAGGGTGGAATCCAAAACGAATGCACCCCTATTCTCTGCTTTTCAATAGGGATGGAATACACCCCCGTAGTCTTATGTAATTTCTACTATGTTCAAATAGGGGTTGGAAAATATACCATATTCTTTTACTAGGTCTGTTATGTTATGTAGTCTGATGCTAAGGGGTTGAAAACAAATACACCTCTGCTATGTGTTCGTAGTCTTATGCTATGTTAAAATATGCTCATAAAAGGGAACGAGTACACCCCCTAAAAAGTGGTCATAAAAGGGAACAAATTCACCCCTAAAATGGAGGTCGTAAAAGACCATGGGTTCACGTAAGCCACGCTATGTTCAAATAGGGGTTGGAAATATACCATACTCTTTTATTAGCTGTGCTATGTTCAAATAAGGGTGGAACGAGTCTTATGTATCTGCTGTGTGTTCATAGTCTTATGTGCTCTTCTATCTCAGTGTAATTTCTGCTATGTTAAAATAGGGGTTGGAAAATATGCTCATAAAAGGAAACGAGTTCACCCTTAAAATGTGCTCATAAAAAAGAACGAGTTCACCCCTGAAAAAGTGTTCATAAAAGGGAACGAGTCTTATGTGTTATCTGCTCTGCTGTGTGATGTTCGTAGGGGTTGGAAAATATGCTCATAAAAGGGAACGAGTTCGCCCCTTAAAAAGTGCTCATAAAAGAGAACGAATACACCCCCTTAAAAGTGCTCATAAAAGGGATTAAATTCACCCCTAAATTTGAGGTCGTAAAAGACCGTGGGCTCACGGTGCACGGTGGTCATTTTCCCAGTGGCTTGTGAGTTGTTCTAGTATGTTCTAGTATGAGCCAGATCGATCATTTTTCTACTACTGAAAACCGCCTAAATGACACCAGAAACCCGGATTTCCAATAACTGCACAGAACCAACTATGGAAAACTAAACATTTCTCTTCTTTAAAAGGGTCAATCTCCATCCTCCCCGCTAAAAATAACATTGTACTTTTAAACCTCGGGGTCTCATAGGAAAAAAAAGCTCAATTTCTTTCTGCTCAGAACGCTACTAAGAACAAGGAAGACAATGTTTGACAACATTAGAATCATTGTCCCTGCTGCTCCATTTGCAGTTTTGTCTTCTCGACCTCTTCCCCTCTCTGTAATGTCCCTTTCATATTATCCGGCGATTTGCCGGATCCGGTTCCGGCGAATTGCCGGACGAGGTAGAAAGACATTGGAAGCAATGAAGCTCTTCACATATGTGCGGCGATCGCCGGATGTTCATCCGGCGAGCAAAAACAGCCGGATCTTCCTGCTAGAATCCGGCGCGGCAAATCGCCGTGTATAGCCAAGCGGGACATTACAAGCAATGAAGCTCTTCACATATACGCGGCAAACTACCGGATGGGTGTTGGGGGAGGAAGCAAGTGTTGCCAGGAAAGAGCAGAAAGTGGCTGCTATAATATGGGAGCGTGTGGTTTTGTGTGTTATGTGGAGTGTGTTTGTGTATGTGGTTATGTTCTAGCCCAGTACATCTGGAGTAATTAACCAAACCTGTACATACAATATATGGGGAAAGATGACATGTAAAATTAATTGAAAACTACCAATACTACCGAAGTGTCGAAATCAATATAAATTATTATTTTTCTATGTAATAGAAGATTGGGAGATGTCCGGGTAGCACTGGACAAATGAGCTTCTATAAATTTGTGGTGACTCAAAATTGAAATATACACTATCAAATATTTCAGCAATACAGTCTTTTGCTATATATTTATGTACTATTTTGCTACGCAAAGCAAGAGAGAATTCATGATGTGATATTTGATAAATATACCGTACTTTATATATTTTATAATTATCTGGCTGTAATTTCTTGAATAGTCCTCTGAATTCAGAGACTAGAGCAGTGCTTTAAAGAGACTTGAGTCATGTTAAGTAATTAAGTAAATGTGTATATAATTGAATGGTTTTTATAATAACATAATATCGTAGCTACGTTTGAAAGAAATGTCCATTATCTGTAATTTGAAAGAAGAAATGTAATATTCTCTTGTAACTGTAAATTCCCTTTACACAGTATGATTTGAGTGAAGTTTAATCCCATTATGTTAAACGCAAAGCCTAACATTTAAAAAAAAAATGTAAATGTCTCTTGTTACTAGACTAAAATTATAAACAAACAGAAATTCTCTTTATTTTAGTGGACCATGTTTAGCTTGAGGCTACTCTGTTACCTAACCCTTGTCAAGTTTTACAATAAAAATATAATTTTACTAAACGATGTAAATTTGTTGGTATAAGTTTTTGGTATCTTTGTGTTGGAGACGCGTACAAAAAAGTGGCTATTAAGGTATACAGAAAATATGTACAATTTTAGTCTTCTACATTAGAAAAGAAAGAAAAAAAATGGTTTATTAGTCAACATGAGCTCAAAAGTTGGTATCCTACCCTAGTAAAAACTGTTTTCATTTTCTAAAATAGTATGTAATGTATACAATATTATAGTAAATATATAGACTATAATGAAATCAACATAGTTGTTGTATACTAAATTAATATATTGTAGATAATAGTTTTTATATTGTAATTTATAAAATTTAGAGTATTATCCAATTATAGTGTGCTTCAATTGTATACAAAGGTGTATTGTTCATTAGTCGATATGCAGGGTGTTTAAAAACAACACCGACGTTTGGGAGGTGATTCCTGACACCAAGATAAGACAAAAAAAAAATATATATAGATCAACCTGGGTGCACAAATGCTTCCTTTCGGAGTTACAGGCTGCCGAAAACATGAAAAACTGAACTTTAAAGGTTCATAGCTCCAAAATTATGGGATCTACCCTAGTCGGGTCAAGGCCACTTAGGAACTAGTGTTTGCCCTAACCAAATATCAAGTTTCAGAAACCTGCGGTACTTCCGCAACAATTTTCACAGACGTAGTTGGTGGGTACTTCGAATTATATGCCCGTAGCTAAACTCTCTCTATAAAAATTGTTGCGTGAGTACCGCAGGATTCTGAAGCGTTTATTTTTGGATAGCGCACATATGAATTCCTGAGTGGAGTCTTGACCTGACTACGGTAGGTTCCAAAGTTTTGGAGCTAAAGACCTTTAAAGTTCATTTTTTTTCATGTTTTCGACTTCCTATAACTCCGAAAGGAAGCATTTGTGCACCCAGGTTGGTCTATACTTTTTGCCTTATCTTGGTGTCAGTAATCACCTCCCAAACGTTCTCGGTGCTGTTTTGAAACACCCTGTAGATACTCAATATGGCAAAGTATATCGGTATGGATATATATAAGTATTTTCGGTATCGGTACCAATAATGAAGAACATAATAATAATAATAATAATAATAATAATAATAATAATAATAATAATAATAATAATAATAATAATAATAATAATAATAATAATAATAATAATAATAATAGATGACCAAAAATATTCGGATTTCGGAAAAACTCCAGGTTTCGGAAAATCTTTAGAACCGCACACTAAATTTGGTCATACCTATTATTTGTCGTAAGAAGAATTCCACTAGTATTATACTGGCAAAGGAAGTACTAGAACTGAAGAACAAATTTTGCATTAGCTTTGAATGAAATGACAACACACAATCAAGATGTAGTTTCAAATACATTAAAAAAAACATATAACTACTGGATTAAGTTTTCTAGTAATAAGGTTCTAAATTTTGTATTACGTCCCATGGTTCTGTTGGCTAGGCTAAAAGAGACGGTGATGATGATAAATGAATGAAATGATGAAATGAAGAAAGTGGGAGTAAACGGGAGAACCCCGAGAAAACCCACACAAACGTTACTTGTCCAACACAAAGTTCACTTGGCGCGAGCTGGGATCGAACCAAGCACCCCTGCACCAGAGGTGAATCCTCTGCCACTTACCCACCACGGCCCCCTCGTTTTATTGAAGTGAAACAATTTAACATTAACTTATTTCTTCACAATTCTTTTAACACAACAAATGTTCGTCGAAAGTTATTCGAGTACTGAATTGAAAGAGAGACAGTATTTAAAACAAAATATTTGATTTGGATTTAAAATTTTAATTTATAACCCCCTTCATCGTAATTTAGTCGTGATAATCGGTCCTGATTCAAAAATACGAATTGTAGGGGGAAAAATATGACCTAAAATGTATTAAAAGGTCTTTCTAAGAAAATTAAAAAAAAAAAAGAGGTTGCTACCCGTCTTTCCAATCTGCCTTTTGCAGGTCAATTTACGGTCGAATCTGAGGATCGTGTAGTATTTGCTTACTTTCAACAAGTTTGGACTTTTTTTTTCGATTGGAAACTTATTTTGCCCTCAGGAGTCATCCAAAATGGCCGAGCCTAACATTTCTAACTCAAAAATACGAATTGGGGAGAAAATTACATTGACCAATCTAAAAAAAAGTAATAATAAAATAACAAAATCAAAAATTTAGAATTAAAACAAATTGGATAAATTGGTCCCGAAGTTTTGAATTAGTAGACCTATATTCAAGGTCAATTTACGGCTGTAAGACAAGAAAAAAAGTCCCTTTTTCAATGGTCTTTGAAAAAAAGACCTTTTGGCGTGAAATTATTCCCCTCCCCCTTAGAATTCGAAATTATCACAAGGAAAAAGGGGCCCCGGGAAAATGCTATAGAAATCTTATACTCTGCCTAGCCATACATTATTATTTTTATTACTAATTTAGGCTAAATTCAGTGGCGGATCTAGAAGGGAAAACATGGGAGGCTGCCAGAACCCAGGCTATCATAGATATATCATGAGTTTACTATAAACTTACAAAAATATATAAATAATATGTTAAATTATTTTTGTCACTCAAAAAACTGGGGGGCCTAGGCCCCCTGGCCCCAGGCTAGATCCGCCACTGGCTACATTATTCTATTGATTTCAGAAGGGACCTGGATCCATCACCTTGGAAATTCAGCTGTGAATATATGTAAAGTGCTATTGATAAAGGAATTAACTTTTTGTGTTGAGTGTTTTGTCTCGTATATTGTAGTGAAATGTTTTAACATGTTTTTTCTTCAATATCTTATGACTACACGAAATTGACTCAGATCCTTTCTTCAACCATCTATTCAATTACATTAAATTTAACGTTATCTATGTGTATAAAAAATACAAATTATCTTACCTTAATGTTACAGCCAACATTTCTGGAGGTTGAATAAAGTTCCTAAATTTTGAATTCTGCCTCTGCAGCTGGGTCCGTACGCGATCCAACAACTCATCAAAAGATGCGATAGACATACGAAAGTAATTAAAGAATTTTCCTTCGTCTTCCCTTAATTGTGGAAACAGTATAGAAAAATCTCCTTCAAGATACCGCTTCTCTAAAAAAGGGTGAACCCATATGTGTCTCTGACTTTTTTTTCTGCCCGTGTCTTAACAAGGCGAGTAGAAAACACATTTTGCGTCTGTCCATTGCAACCACCGCAACACGACAAGAGTCACTGAGTTTTGTTTCTTCAGTTGCACAGCAACCCTGCTCGCATATTTTTCATCCACGGCAAAACGCCGGATAATATGAAAGGGGCCGAAACCGGATCCGGCAAACAGCCGGAACCGGATCCGGCAAATCACCGGATAATGTGAAAGAGGCTTAATTCATCAAGATTCTTGGTTTAAAAGGAGGCGGGGTCATTCAAGATCTCCTTGCTACAGCCAGAGGGTAAACAGGTGCAAAGGAGTCGGTGACATTATTGCCTTCACAAACATAATTCTTCGGTTATTTTTAACATCAATATGTGTTAAATGCTCATACTTTTCCGATTGTTGCAAAGGTCAGACAAATGCATAAGAGAAACATTTTTATTCTGCTTTACAAAGGAAACCACTGCAGAAGTATTAAAAGATGTGGCTCTTCATTTTCTCTAGGAACGATTGGGGATAACTTGCTTGATTCTTTCAACGTTTGAGATTTTGAAAACAGGAATTATCGTGAAGTGCTACGGAGGGAACATACGATCCTGTCTCCGGAAACTCCTTCTAAGTTCAATATATATACTTGACTACTTCAAGATCAAGGTAATATTAACTAGATTTCCAGGAGGGGTCGACCAACCCCTTCGACCCCCTGCCGACACCCATAAGTACTTGCACTTATTTTATAGATATAACTAGCTGAACCATCGCTGTCTACTCAGCGCATCCTTCTGTTATGAGTAGAGTCCGGATTTTTATGTAATATCAACCCCTAAATATCTAACAAAATCGCTTAAAAATATAACAAATATGTAACATTATATAAGAATATGTAATACTACATATGTTACATATTTATGGAAACGTAATATTAACACGTGTATGAGTATGAAATATTTAAACGAACTATGAAAATAAAAAGGAAAATTCACTACACTTTATCCTGCTTAATGCAAGTCCCCCAATAAAGTGAAATGCTTGAACAGCTGAGACAGCCATACGTCACTGACGTGGCTGATTGCAGGATAATAAAAATCAGACGCGAATGAAGGAAGATGTGAATCGGCTAGAGAGAAACAGGAAAGCCCTGAGAAAAGCAATGCATACGGCATTTGTACGTCAGAAATCTCATGTGGTGTGGTGTGGTCCCGTTTCAAATCTAGAACTTTTTACACTAAATGCGCATCCGTCACCATGGCCCAATCTTGAAATGAATTATACGCAATATACAAATTTAAATACTAAAAGCAACTTAAGACGAAATGTATTGTTTTATATATATTTATTTCATGCAGGGAAAAGCAGTCCTATATCTTTTAAACAATACCAGCTGAACTAAGATTGAAGAATACTTCCACTAATGAACATTTTTAATTTGAAATAAAGTACTTACAAAAGATGTGCTTGCAGTTCAACTGTGTGTTGTTGCACAATGGGTTACAAGGTACATTTCCAAATGATCAGAAGTAAAATTTTGTTGGCGATCGGATAAAATATTCTTGTATGCAGAGAATGATCTCTCCACATCACATGAGGTAATAGGAGCGTATTTCAACAGGGAGTTGTAGTTGGGGGAAATATCTTCAGGGGAGTTCTTGTTTCACCACTGAGAATCTCACACACTGCCAATAGGCTATCGTAACTAGGGTTTCTTTCCAGCACTGCATTTAGTTTCTTTCGAACTTTTTCTCCTATATCTCCACACACACCAAGCTGCAACCTTTTTGCATCCTCTATGATTTCCATGGATTCCGGAAGAGGCCGCCCAACAGTCTCTAGCTTTTTAATGCTTGTAGGCAGCTAACCAAAATTGCTGTCTATGTATGCAATATCAAACGCTACTTTTGAGTCATTAAACAGTTTCTGAGCAATGCCAACTGACACAGCAGACTCCGATGGAAATGAATGAACAACAGGCTTAATTTTTTGGAATATTCATTGTAGAAATGTACTGCCTATATCCAAGTGGCCCATCGCGTTAGCACAGGCTCTGGAGGAAGTGGCACGTCTGGTAGTTTATCTCTGTAAACTTGAACACGTTGTGGCGCCTTAACAAACCTTTTTTTCGTGGAAGAAACTAGTTGATTTACTTCGCAAAAGTTGTTTCTCACCTCTTCAGCAACACGCTGAAGAGCATGGGCCATACAGGTGAAATGAATTAAGTGAATGTAAGTGCTCTAGCCGCTTTTAACATGTACGCCACACTGTCTGCATAGAGAACAAGAACTTTTTCTCCCTGAACTCCTCCCGGCCACAACACTTTAAGACCATCATTTACAAGGCAAGCAATCGTGGAATGATACGTGCATTCCAGCAATTTACTCGCAATAAAATAGGATTTAGATGAAGCATCTTCACTTAACTTTCCAATCACTAAATTTGCTACATAACGTCCCAAAACGTCTGTTGTTTCGTCCACAGAAATCCAAATATATGAACTACCTATTTCTGCCCTAATGGTATCTATAGATTCCTTATAACAAACTTAGAGTTAACACTTTCGAAGAGTGGATTCGTCAGGAATCCGACGCCCGCAGTACTTCTCCAGAAAAGCACGATATTTTGGCATTTGAACTTTGTTCCAAGGAATGTTTGCTGCTATCATTGATTGGCACAAGTCTTTGAAAAACTCACTCACTGAAGTATCTTGATGCATTTGTGTCAAGAGTACTTTTTTTTCAGTTCGCTAATTTTTATTTCTTGCATGGAGTGCACTTCGTACATGTTCTAACTGAGATTTCATTGAACATCCAATTTTCTTATCACACGCACTTGGCACAATACCACTTTACCGTCCGTAGGAAACGCATCATCGATAGTTACCCACGACCGCAATCTCGCGAATAAAGTTGAGGCAACTGGAGCCATTTCTAACTTCGACGGTCAATACAGAATACGTGCGTTTTGCAACTGCAATACTAGAGTACTGTCCTCCTGTCATTCAGTTGAACAAGCGAAGTTCTTTGAATGCTTAGTTTACCTACTATGATATTGCCATTGTCGCCAGCTTCTTGGAATGAACTGTTGCAGTAAATTTCTGGAAGCATACTAGCATACAGTTTTAACTTGAATTGCAGGATTGCTTTCATCTTTTTCCCGCCCGACCTCCGATAACAATCAAATATACTTCATTTTAGGAATTTCCTGGCCAGTCGCCTGTCAGGTACGTGATCTGTCTTTCTCCAGAGTTGAGAATAAACTGCGCTGCTAAGGTACCCCGGAGGGATGATTTTTACTTGTTTCTTCTTATATTTCATTTGTTATCGGCGAAAATTCTGCAAAACATGGTTTAACAAATAAAACAAGAGAGAGATATTTCTCTTTCGCTAAAGAAACGAAAAGATAGTCATGCCAAAATTGAATCTAGATGCAAGCCTTGCACAGTTGGTGAGTTTATTTTTTTTATTTTAAATTAAAATTTCAGTAAACGCAAAATTTTAAGACAGTTTTATGTAAAAAAAATGTAGAAACCATAGAAATATGTAATATTGGTCAAAATATGTAATAAAAAACCTGAGTTGAAGCACCCTACAGGTGTAAATCACAAATATTTTAGGATTTGACGAACCTACATATGAAGGAAAAATATGTAATTACATACAAATCCGGACATTAGTTATGACCAAGAATTTCCTTCCCACTGTGCCTGTCTCCTTACTCACACAAATAAAGGATAGAAGACTCACAAAGGAAGTGAATTGCTATGTATAGATGTTAGAGTGAGTTTGTAGCAAATTTGTAGAAGTAACACGATATCAAGTGGAAATATTTTTTTCTAATAAATCCATATCCGTCCGAGTACGGTTCATTGCGTCTCTTGGGACCTGAAGTTGCCATCATGGAATAGGTTTTGCCATTCAGATTTAAGCAAAGCGCCTGCAATGTCCGTCAACCGGCCATACATAACTTCTCTACTGGTTGCCTAACACCGTGGTTTCGGCCTGCGACAATGTTAATGTTATGGGCTCAAACCGGACCCTAAAATGTTGAATAGAACAATAACGACACGATTTTTTAAAATTTGAATGTGAACTGGACAACAGGCCGGTAGCCAGCCCAAAAATGTAGGGGGGCCCGGCTGAAGTTAGGGGGACGGCCGATCCAACCATATTATAGTTCACCACCATATTATAGTTTATTTGCAAGCCAACCGTGAAAATTTTAGCGGGGCCCGGGCTCTCTAGACCCTCTGTATATGGACTTGCTGGACAATCTACACAAAATTTGGAATCGACCAGCGAAAACGGCACGTTTCTAGCACGTGTGGTTTTCGAGATCTCATTGTCGAAAGGATTGGCGACAAACATATAAACCTAATATTTTAATATATAGACTAGCTGAACCTGCGCTCACTACACAGCGCATCATTCACATATGAGCATGAATCTCCTTGTTATTTCTCACAGCTGTACATGTCACTTTACAGACACAAGTGAAAGGCGTCTTGATAAAAAATTGGCAAGAGATACCGTAAAGGGGATTTTTTAATTACTTTTTCAATATCGCGCACCGTTTGCAAGATTTGAGCCTACTTCCGGTTGGAGTTTTCAATTCATATATGATCAGTGTTTTCTTTCTTCATGCATACAGTATGTAATAAGCAAATACATTTCGCACACAATTAATTATAATGCCAGTGATATATGGTGTTCATTGGGCAAAACACTACAAAAAATAGATCCAACTTAGCCTGGAGAAATGATTATCTTTTGATTTTTATTATAATTTGGCCATGAAACAAACGCTTGAGACATATGCAACCCCTATATACAACAGTGTGGTGTTGGATTGTATAATGCGTAGGATATGGTGCTTTAGTTTTTTTTTCTAATTTCAACACTTCCAGTGTACCCGTAAAAATGTAATAAAGAAATAATGGGCATGTCTTTTTTAAGTATTCAGTTAGAACTGGACAATCTACGCAAAATTTGCAATCGATCAGTGAAAACGTCATCTTTCTACAGCCTGTAGTTTCCGAGATTTCATTGTCGAAAGGATTGGCCACAATCATATAAACGTCCACAAACATCTATCTATTAAAATGCTACAATAGCACTTAAAAGCGATTTTTTTATCTTGTTTTACAGGCTAGCCTGAAGGGCTAGCAGCCTTTCAGAGGGTTACACCCTCTTTTAGGAACGAGATTTGAAGGTAAATAGGGAATGGATATGATGGATTTTCTAAGTGATTTTAAGCTTTACTAGCAACAACATGTATATAAATAAGTAACTTTGAAGATGGAGACTTAAGGAACATTAATCCTTAACTTTTGGTGCTGGTATATATACAAAGGAAAATAAGCATACACTATATTTTAAACAAATAAATCTTAACAAAATGGTACCGATGATTAGGTATAGAATTCATGATATTTACAAGTATAGCAATGGGCATGGAAGATGTGGTGAGGTGCATATACAGGACAACACGTGGATGATATTAATTAGACAAATGAGGTTATCTTCAGCCTATGGGTTACTCTATGCAATGATGACGAATGAGGCCCAGGTTAGTAAATAATGGTAATCACTGTGCTGGAAATGATGGGTGAATGAGAGGAAGATGTTCATGAATGACGTAATCGGCGATGATAAGTAAAGCGGGATCTAACGGTGGTAGAGTATAGTGATATAAGGTGAAGAGCATTGAAATTGGAGAATGATAGTAACGGTGAGGTGTTGGGTGAAATGCTAAATAACGCATTGTATCCTGAAGTAAATGATGTCGGGTTTCGAAACGTCTGATGATATATGTTAGCCGCAGCTTTTCAAGGTAGTATTGTAAGGTCGGAAAGGTAATTTGGCGGTACAGTTCCTGTGTGGGACTAGGTAGCTTAATACGGAACGCTGTACGAAAAGCATGGCGTTCTAGGATTAAGAGTTTATTGTAGAACTTTGTCGGAGCAGCTAACCAAGAAGTGAATCCGTACGTGAGGACTGGTCGTAAGAAAACTTTGTACGCATTTAGTATGGTGTGTGCTTTAAGGCCCCAAGTGGTACCAGTCAATCGTTTCAAGAGATTAAGTCTATTATAGGCTTTAGTAGTAACGGTTTTCAAGTGTTGCAACCAGGTAAGGTGGCGGTCATATGTAATTCCCAGACATGTAACAGTATTACTGAGTTGAATAGGCACCCCAACAACCTGGAGAGAGAGTTTTCGTGGATTTCTACGGAATTTGGAAGTTTGTCTGGGTGGTAAGAAAACTATGGCCTGAGTTTTCGCTGCGTTAATAGTAAGCCTCCAGAGAGTACACCAGGTGTAGAAGCTTTCGATACCAGTCTGTAAGAGTGTTGATCTGCTGGATAGTCGTTCCAACTGCTAGAAGGTCCGTGTCGTCCGCATATTGAAAGAGGTGTACTTTATCTGGTAATCGGGGCATATCAGCTACATACAGAAGATATAGTAAGGGAGATAAAGCCGACCCTTGCGGTACTCCAGTGAATAGAAAGATAGGGTGTGATAAACTGCCTCGTATGGAAATATAGGCGATACGATTGGTAATGAAATTATATATGAGGCGGATATATGAGATAGGAAGCTGGAATTTGAGAAGTTTATATATGAGCACAAGAAGCCAGACCTTATCGAATGCTTTCTCCAAGTCAAATAACATTAAGCAGTAAGGTTGAGCTGAATTATAATGTTGTGTGATGAGCGTTGTGAGTCGGAGTAGTTGATCGTTGATAGAGAAGGCTGACCTAAAACCTGCTTGTGTGACTGGAAGTAAGTTATGATCGGCGATGAAAAGATGTAATCGTTTAACCAGAATAGGCTCGAAGATCTTACTGAAGGTGGAAGTAAGTTGGATAGGTCTATAGGATGCAATATTTTGAGGCGGTTTGTGTGGTTTAGGAAACATGAGCGTTTTAGATGTTTTCCAGGCTAAAAGAAAGTAGCCAGTGCGCAGTATAAATGTGTAAACATTCGCAAGAAGAAGCAGGAGCGAGATAGCACATTCTTTGATATGGCTATATGTCACGTTATCGAGACCTGGTGCAGTATTTCGTTTATTATGAAGAACTTGTGAGATTTCCTAAACAGTGATGGGAGCAGAGACAGCAGCATTAGTAGGTAAGATATGAGTAATATTTGGATGAAGTTGTGGCGATGAGGTGTTAAGTCTGTCTGCAGCGTGTGGTGCGTTGTCAGCTGACGGTGTGAAAATTCCTTGTAAGTGGTCTGCAAATACATTCGCTTTATCTCGATCAGTAGTAATAGGTGTGTCGCCTAATAAAATAGGGTAGGGTGTAGTAGTAAACTTCCCACACAATGCATTAAAGCGTATCCATAATTTTGTAGGATGCGATGTTTCGGAAATATTGTTGCATGTCTTCACCCAGGAGCGAAGTTTATATGCTTTTATATAGTTGTGAACTGTACGTTGAAGTTCTTTGTGAGGTCGGAGTGCTTCTGGATTGCGAGTGCGAAGATAGTCTCTATAGAACTGGCGTGAACGTTTGATCATAGTTATGTATTGAGGCGGAAGCTTAGGTTGATAGGGAACGGATTGGGTGATTGGAATGTATAAGTTGCTGGCTTCCTGGATTGCAGAGGTAATGGTCTACAGTCTGATATAAATCGTCGCTTGTGGTGGATTCGGTTAATCTGTGGTGAGGTCTGAAATATGTGTACGATATTGAGCCCATTTAGCTCTATCATAACGCCAGCTCACTCGCAATGGTAACGAAGAACTAGTTGTAGCTAAATATGGTTTATAGACTAGCTTGGTGGGTGCATGATCGCTGCCCAGAAGATCAAGGATTGCGACATTGCAGTGTGAGACAGGATTTGCTGAGGAGATGACTATGTCAGGCTTGGTGTTTGATATGGGGTGTGTAGCTTGCGGAAGATCAAGAATGATTCCAGTAGTGTGCGTCGTTATAAAGTTAACAAAATGGGTCCAGTCACCATCACTGCGGCTATTCATTTTGAAGTCAGCCATAATAATATATCTAGTGTTGGAGATATATTGTACGAACTGCTCAGGTAATGGATGGTTTGGTCTTATATATATAGTTGCCAGTGTGATTATGATATTTTTGAAATAAACAGTGGCAATCAGGTATTCGGGAACAGCTGTTGCAGTATAGTGATGCTGTCTAAAAGGGATGTGAGAAGAAATCCCTATGGCCACTCCCCCATTAGCTCGAAGAGTAGGTAGAGGATTTGCAGAATGAAGCATGATATATCGTAGTAAACGATAAGATCGAGGACTTGTAAGAAATGTTTCATTAAGCAAGAAGACTGTTACATGCTCCTTGAGAAGAAACTGTTCAAATAAAATTTCGTTCTTTGGTAGTGACCGGATGTTGAGAAAGAGAAAAGTTAAATCCATGATATTAATCGATAATAGTAGCATGTGATTTATGGAAATGGACAGTATTAGCGGAATATGTTGCAGTAAAATTGACATGGAAGGTTGTTTTTGCTGCTATAATGATTTGTTGTAGAATATGAGGCCTAATGAAAGGATAAATATGTTGCAGAGCTAATGTTAGAAACGTTAGTAGTTGCTCCAATGAAACAGGAGCGTCAATTGGATGTGGAGTGGTTTGAACTGGCGTCGGTGGTCGCAAAGGAACGACGAGTTCAGGATGGTCCTGAATAGGGTCCGGCTTTGCCTTACATTTATAACTGTAGGCCGGATGCTGCTCATTGCAAGTGGCGCATTGTGGTGGCAATTGCAAGTTGTTACAAGTCTGGGTGTTATGCGGACCAGCACAGTAGCCACATTTACTTGTGTTTTTACACTCGGATGTCTGATGAGCATTGTAAACCTGGCATTGCTCACAGCGGATAGGCATAGGAACTGGTGTTCGTGATGGCTCTACTCGGTGTTGATGGTTATAAATATAGGCTCCTGATGTCAATAGCTCATCGATGGTGTCTTGGTGGTTTGTAAGAACACGAACCATATAGGTAGGGCCGTGGTCGTTTCGAATTCGTAGTACTTTCGTAATAGTATGGCCTTCTAGCTTGAGCTCCTCTTGGACCTCTTCATCTGTATAAGAGGGGTCAACCTTAAAAGCGACTGAGCTCCAACCTATAACTTTGGCTTTCAAATCTTTCATTTACGGTTTTGTGTGATTTCACGTTTAACAGAGACAAACATAACAGTTTGAGTATGTGTACTTTAAATAAATTAGTTAAATACATCTTCTTCATAAAGTTTATGTTTTAAAATTATTATTCAAAGCCTTTGTATTTTATACAACAAAAATAGGTTAAGAGGAATTTAATTACAGTTACATATAAAAGACTGCCGTAAATTTGCTTCGGGGCCAGTTGGTACAGTAGAGAGGCAAGGCAATTGTTTTAAAGAAGTCTCCATCGTTCGGAACATAGAGATGGATCTCTCCTGCCCATCCAAGGTTGGATCTTCTGGTCTCTTCTGCCGAATAGTATTGTAAGTAACTATCCTTCTACTTATCCTATAATATGAATAAATGTTAAATTGTGATTTTCAATAGAAAATATTTAAAATTCTTACCGTGTAATAAAAAATGTCTCCCATCTAATTCTCACTTTCGTAAATATTCAATTAATTAGCTTTCACTTCTCTTACCACCATTAATTAGTTATTAATTTTGTAACTTCATTTAATTTCTCTTATCATATTTCAATAAATCATTGTAAATATACTAGCAACCCTTTTTACATCATTTAAATATTCACGTTTCCATAATTTAACTAAAGGTGTATCTTATTTAGCAGTGACAGGCATTTTGGTTAGCCAATGCTCTTGCCAAGATAATTTGTTTACATTTGACGTTATGGCTAACATAATTAAATATTACACCCCCCCAAAAAAGTCCAATGCACGTGAATTGTGTTTCCATCTTCCGAGTTCTTTTAAACTATACTAGCTGAACCTGCGCTCTCTACACAGCGCATCATTCGCATATGAGCATAAATCTCCTTATCGTTCCTTACAACATCTATACATGTCCCCTTACAGACACAAGTGAAAGACGTATTGATTAAAAGAAGCCTAGGGGTATCATAAAGGGGAGACTTTTTTCGACTATTTTTCTCAATATCTCGCATCGTTTGCAAGATTTGAGCCAGCTTCCGGTTGGAGTTTCTAATTCATGTATGACCAGTGTTTTATTTCTTCTTGCATGCAGTATGTAATAAGACAATACATTACATACGCAATTAATTATAATGTCAATTATATATGGTGTTCATTGGGCAAAATACTCCCCCCCCAAAAAAAAAGGTTCATCTTAGACTGGAGAAGTGCTTATCCTTCCTTTTCCATTATTATTTGGCCATGAAACAAACGACTGAGACATATACAACCCCTATATACAACAGTGTGGTGTTGGAATGTATAATGCTTAGGATGAGATGTTTTTTTTTTTTTTAACTTCAACACTTCCAATCTACCCGTAAAATGTAATAAAGAAATAGTGTCCATGGTTTTTAAATATTCAATTAGAACTGGACAATCTACATGAAATTTGCAATCGATCAGTGAAAACGTCATCTTTCTAGAGCCTGTAGTTTCCGAGATCTCATTGTCGAAAGGATTGGTCACATACATAAACGCGTAATTTAAAAGAGCTCCAAAGATGGCAGCACAATTCATTTGCATTTATTTCGGAGAAGGCTTATTAAAGGCAAAGGCCTTCGAACAATAATTTAAAAGGATAAACATTTTCTGAAAAATATTTCTTTAGGTAATTTATTTAAAATACACTCTTTTAAAAATATTTGTCTTTGTTATAAACGTGAAATCACAAATAACCGTAAATCAAAGGGTTGAAAGCTAAGGTTATAGGTTAGAACTCGGTCGCTCTTAATTTCCCTATTAACCTAAGCTTCCGCCTCAATACATAACTATGATCAAACGTTCACGCCAGTTATATCGAGACTATCTTCGCACTCGCAATCGAGAAGCACTCCGACATCATAAACAACTCCAACGGACAGTTCACAACTACGTCAAGCATATAAACTTCGCTCCTGGGTGAAGACATGCAACAATCTTTCCGAAACATCGCATCCTACAAAATTCTGGATTCGCTTTAATGCATTGTGTGGGAAGTTTACTACTACACCCTACCCTATTTTATTAGGCGACACACCTATTTCTACTGATCGAGATAAAGCGAATGCATTTGCAGACTACTTACAAGAAATTTTCACACCGCCAACTGACAACGCACCACACGCCGCAGACAGACTTAACACCTCATCGCCACAACTTCAACCAAATATTACTCATATCTTACCTACTAATGCTGCTGTCTCTGCTTCCATCACTGTTCAGGAAATCTCACAAGTTCTTCATAACAAACGAAATACTGCACCAGGTCTCGATAACATGACATATCGCCATATCAAAGAAAGTCCTATCTCGCTTCTGCTTCTTCTTGCGAATGTTTACACATTCATACTGCGCACTGGCTACTTTCCTTTAGCTTGGAAAACATCTAAGACGCTTATGTTTCCTAAACCACACAAACCGCCGCAGAATATTGCATCCTATAGACCTATCCAACTTACTTCCACCTTCAGTAAGATCTTAGAGCGCATTCTGGTTAAACGATTACATCTTTTCATCGCCGATCATAACTTACTCCCACACATAAGCAGGTTTTAGGCCAGCCTTCTCTATCAACGATCAGCTACTCCGACTCACAACGCTCATCACACAACATTATAATTCAGCTCAACCTTCTTGTTTAGTGTTATTTGACTTGGAGAAAGCATTCGACAAGGTCTGGCACCTTGGGCTCATATATAAACTTCTCAAATTCCAGCTTCCTATCTCATATATCCGCCTCATATATAATTTCATTACCAATCGTATCACCTATATCTCCGTATGTGGCAGTTTATCACACCCTATCTTTCTATTCACTGGAGTACCGCAAGGGTCGGCTTTATCTCCCTTACTATATCTTCTGTATGTAGCTGATATGCCCCGATTACCAGATAAAGTACACCTCTTTTAATATGCTGACGACACGGCTCTTCTAGCAGTTGGAACAACTATCCAGCAGATCAATACTATATTACAGACTGCTATCGAAAGCTTCTACACCTGGTGTACTCTCTGGGGGCTTACTATTAACGCACCGAAAACTCAAGCCATAGTTTTCTTACCACCCAGACAAACTTCCAAATTCCGTAGAAATCCACGAAAACTCTCTCTCCATGTTGATGGGGTGCCTATTCAACTCAGTAATACTGTTACATATCTGGGAATTACATACGACCGCCACCTTACCTGGTCGCAACACTTGAAAAATGTTACCACTAAAGCCTATAATAGACTTAATCTCTTGAAACGATTGACTGGTACCACTTGGGGCCTTAAAGCACACACCATACTAAATACGTACAAAGTTTTTTTACGACCAGTCCTCACGTACGGCTTCACTGCTTGGTTAGCTGCTCCGACAAAATTCTACAATAAACTCTTAATCCTAGAACGCCATGTTTTTCGTACAGCGTTCCGTATTAAGCTACCTAGTCCCACACAGGAACTGTTTCGCCGAATTACTTTTCCGATCTTACAATACTATCTTGAAAAGCTGCGGCTAACATATATCACCAAACGTTTCAAAACCCGACATCATTTACTTCAGGATACAATGCGTTATTTAGAACTTCACCCAACACCTCACCGTTACTATCATTCTCCACTTTCAATGCTCTTCACCTTATATCACTATACTCTACCACCGTTAGATCCCGCTTTACTTATCATCGCCGATTACGTCATTCATGAACATCTTCCTCTCATTCACCCATCATTTCCAGCACAGTGATTACCATCAATTACTAACATGGGCCTCATTCGTTTTCATCATTGCCTAGAGCAGCCCCTAGGCTGAAGATAAGCTCATTTGTCTAACTAACATCACCCACGTGTTGTCCTGTGTATGCACCTCACCACATCATTCACGCCCATTACTAGATCATCCGTATCGTACATGCTCTACTTAATCCTTCGTTATGATCATTAATGTTCTTTGCTTATAATATACTGTCTGATTATTTCCTTATGTATTTTCTTTTCTTAACAACCATATATATGTAAAGTAACGTTTTATTCATCTATTTATATAATCTATCACATCTTATTTTTGGCACTTCTATTGTTCTCATGTTTTGCTTTGTTTTCTCACTTATATATATATTTCTATAATTATCATATTTATATTTATGTTGTGTTCAATTATACTCGTTATTATGTTACTGCTCTTATGTTATTAAAACTATACCTACCACTCAAGTATGATTATGATCGAAAAGATCATATTGTCCTAGTTCTAGTAATAAATAAATAAATAAATTACTCTTAGCCCACACATGCGTTACATCTTTACCATATTACCTTCACTTCTCCCACCTAAGAGAGGGTGTAGCCCTCTAAAAGGGAGCTAGCCTATGGCTAGCACTTAAAAAAACGCTCTTAATTTAGGCCGATCAGTCTTTTGTCACACTTAAGTAAATTATTTGAGTGTGTGTTACTCTGGACGCTAAGACAGCATGTAGTCAATAATGATCTCATACCATCCCATAAGTTTGGGTTTCGTGCACAACACAGTACTACTACGCAATTCGTACGCGTAGTAGATCACTAAACAGTGACTTTCAACAGAAAACAACACACCCTTGGAGTATACCTGGATGTCTCAAAAGCATTTGATAAAGTCTGGTTAGCAGGGCTATTATATGAACTATAAGCCCAAGGTCTTCCAGATCGTCTTTTGCATTTACTTCGTTCTTACCTCATTGGCAGAAAATTTCATGTGTCTGTCGACGGTGTCAAATCCTCCTCTAGGACTATCAAAGCAGGTGTTCCACAGGGCGCTGTACTTTCACCTCTTTTATATACTCTGTATTCAGCAGATCTTCCGACCCTACCACATTGCTTTCTCGCAACGTACGCCGATGATATTGCCTTTTTTTTACGACCAGTAGCTCTCTTGCACAATGCTACATCTATATGCAACGTCAACTAACAAGTTTTCAGGAATGGGCAAGACGTTGGAGGATTAAAGTAAATACAGACAAAAGTTGTGCTGTCATCCACAGTCGAAGACGCATCCGCGTCCCTCGATATCTTATCTATGAGAATGCACAAATTCCTCACGCTACCCACACCAAATACTTGGGAGTGACTTTAGACCGTGGGCTAACTTTCGCCGCACATATCAGCAACATCAAGCAAAGAGCTTTACGAAAAATCTCAGCGTTATATCCCATCTTTCGCTGCAGTTCAATTTCTCATGAGGTCCGCGTTAACATACTTAAGATGATAGTCCTGTCCACCCTCACATATGCATGCCCTGCTTGGCAACACGCTTCACACAGTCTCCTTCGAACACTTGAAAGTGTGCAAACTAGAGGTCGTATAATCACTGGTCACGACAGATATACCCGAAACAGACAAATTCTGGAAGATTTGGAACTTCCTACTGATAGAGAACTACTGCGACATCTTCACAGTAAGTTCTGGCGTACATTACCCCGACACATTAATCCAGCAATAGCTAACATCGGCACCGAATTCGCTCTACGAAATGTCTATCGCACGCCACGCATTTAATATTTTTCCAGCGATCGCACTGGTATCATCATCAGCTACTCTGCGACAGTTGCCGATGTAGTCTACCACGCCTAACAAAACAATAGTACTACCCAACAAACCACCTGCACATGTTGCATATATCTTTTATACCATCTAACTCATGGAGTCAGGGACTTCGGCCCGATACTCTACTCAAAACTTCAAAATTACAGTGACCGTGACCGTGCTCTTAATTGAACTAGCCACCTGGAATCTCTAACCAGGTAAAAAAATAGGGTATCCGTAGCTAGCGCAGAAAAATAACCAAGTCACTTAGGCATTCCATCCCCATTGGTTTATTTTAGTCGCGATCTTCGTATATACGGTTGGATTACTTGCCTCTTTGAGGCTGAGGAAACAACCGTCGAATTATATTTAATACCTCCACGGAGGTTAACACACCAAATTGATATCTGTTGACGACCTTGCTATTTCTCTTGGCTAAACGATTTATTAAGTTACTCTCCTCTTCGGAGGGTAACTTATACTTTTGACATCTCAGCTTCACTCATCATCTGAGCTCCTATGATGGCTACGTCCAAGCCAGTCATCTCGAAAAAGAAGACCAAAATCCCAACGAAGATAGTCAGCCGATCTCAATACCGGCCTGAGGACTTCCTTGTTCCGCTGGGGCGGCCCTCCACCTCCGGCGTTACTGCCAAGTCAAGATCATCCTCGACTAACCGGTCGACGACTGACGTTCCATTCCTTGCTCCACCGCAGGACGACAATGCCATGGACTTTACCCTGGTTACTACACCCAAGCGACGTCGCTCGTCCTTGGAGTCCACACTGAGCCAACAGCAATAATCAGACTTCCCTGCTTTACCAATGAGCAACAGATTTGAGCCTCTCTCTACTCTTACAGCTGACGGGTCTCCTGTGATAGAGCCAAGACCCAAACCTACCAAAGAGGTTAAACCACCACCTATTTACATTTACGGCATCCAAAATACTTACAACTTTACCAAAAGCCTTTGCAAGACCCTCATAGAATCGCCTCAGGTTCGGCATAACAAAGAACGTATCGTGATTCAGGTATCTTCTAGGGACGATTTCACAACTATAAAAAACTACTGCGAACAGACGAAAACTGAATACGCTACTGGCATCGCCAAAAGTGACCGACCCGTAAAGGTTGTCGTTCGCAAATTACCCATCGATACCGACGTCGCTGATCTTCAGTCTGCACTATTCACTTTAGGCTTTAAGCCGCTCTCGATTCATCAAATGTCTCGTCGGGGCCCCACTGGTGGAGATAGAGTCCTCATGCCACTTTTTCTCATCTCCCTCGAGAAAACTCCAAATATACAGGAGATCTACAACTTATCAGGTTTGCTTCATTATAAAGTTTCATTTGAGCCCTATCGGCCGCCGAGTGTTCTGCAGTGTTACCGCTGCCAACGTCTTGGTAATTCACAAGACACTTGCAAAGCTCAACTTAAGTGTGTCAAGTGTGGGCGAAGTCATTTTACGAAAGCCTGTGCCAAACCAGATGCATCTACGCCAGCAACCTGTTCAAACTGCGGAGGGGATCATCCAGCCAATTATCGCGGTTGTCCCGTCTTTCGCTCCTACTCAGATGCTCTCAATAAATCAACTCCTTCTGGCCGCAGCTCCGGTCCTACTGTATCAACTTCACTGGACAATAAGGCACCTCGCAGCGACCGACCTCTACCACCAAATCAGGATGCTCCCTCTACGTCCAGCACACCAGATAGTGCGTCTACACCATCCGTTAATGACTTTAATCTCCATTCACTCCTCACTTACATCAAAACCTTCAACTTTAGCCGCATTATCTCTCATCTCAAGAAAGGATTTACTAGACTTCGGGAAGCCACGGATCTTGCGTCCAAGGCTGCTGTCGTCATAGAGACATTTGCTGACATGATTGCTGATGGCTGCTTCTAACCAACCACTCATTCATCACACTATAACTGTTGTAACCTGGAATGCAGATGGTCTTACCGACCAGAAGCGTCTCCTAATTCGTTTTCTAGCAGAACATCAGGTAGATATCATACTTATACAGGAAACTCACTTCACTGCTCAGGTTACACACTGGAGACTGCCCAACTACCAATTATTTCGCCTCGATCGAGTTCAACGACGGAAAGGAGGATTACTGATTGCCCTGAAACGAAGTTTCAAGGCTAGACAACTCCTTTTACCCCCGTTACACACACTAGAAGCTCTTGCTATAGAAGTCTTCCTCCCCGGGATTCCTCTCATATTGGTCACGGGCTACCGTTCTCCAGCACATGACTTAGATCCCAATGATTTCGACGTCATCTCGACTTTGGGCCCCAAAATCATATTGGCAGGGGACTTCAATGCAAAACATGGGGAATGGCACTCCAGACGTTCCAACGAAAACGGACGAATATTACACCGGTATCTGCACACATCTCCATTCATTGCCTATGGGCCACCTAATCCAACTCACCATCCTAAAGCAGGCGGAGAACCGGATGTGTTGGACATAGTTCTAAGCAAAGATACCATCTTAGCTACACGTCCTTACGTGATCTCAGCACTGGACTCAGATCATGATCCGGTCCTTTTCAAAATTTCGCATCGTCATATCTCCCGTCCTGCACCCGCTCATATCTCCCGAACTACGAACTGGGATGTCTATAAGCAGGAATTAAACTCTTTGCTCGACATAGCCACTCGTCCAAATTCTCCTGCGGAAATTGATCAGGCGGTCGCCCATCTCACACTTGCTCTACGTACGGCTGACTCCCTCAGCACATCAATAATTCCTGACTCGCAGTCCGATCCACACTGTGACCCTCCATTACTTCGTCTTTATATCCATCTCAAACGCTGGGCTCGAAGTACTTGGCAGCGCACCAGACATCCACTCTACAAAACACTATGGAACACCTTAAGCCGCAAAATCAAAACCACCACTAGGCGACAAACCGAGCAGTACTGGGAGACACTTTTTCGTGGGGTCACACTTAATGACACTAAAATCTGGCAGTATTCCCGCCTTTTCCAGCGCCGAGAGACTTCTCGTCAAACTCAAATACTGCAAGGTCCGCATGGGGTCATACATGACGACCAAGGGCAAGCAGACCTATTTGCTGCATCTCTAGAGCGCCAGTTTACACCTAATGCGACTCCTATCGTTCCTCACATTCGGCAGGACGTTCGGGACACTATGCGCATGCTTCATTTTCAACCAATACTTCCCCTGCCTGAGGTCGTAACACCAAGGGAAGTTGAGCGTCAAATTTGTCACTTGCCCAACAAAAAAGCGCCTGGAGTTGATCAGATCCGCCCTGAACTACTGAAACATGGGACACGGAAGCTACTCCTCTATCTTGCTGCTTTATTTACAGGCATCCTACAGGTTTGCTACTTTCCCCGTGCTTGGAAAGGAGCGAAAGTCATTCTTCTCCCTAAACCAGGTAAAAATCCGACTCTCCCAGAAAACTATAGACCAATTAGCCTATTATCTCATGTGAGCAAACTCTTCGAACGAGTGCTTCTCGCCCGACTTCACGAGCACGTCACCACTCTAGATATACTCCCCCACCATCAATTTGGTTTGCGTGAGAACCACAGCACAACAAGCCAATTGGTGAGGGTAGTCGATCACCTAACTACCTCTTTTAATCGACGACAATATGTTGTGGGTGTATACCTTGATATCTCGAAGGCGTTTGATAAAGTGTGGTTACCAGGCCTCATTTATAAACTTCGCTTACAAGGCTTCTCTTTACCTTATCTCAAACTCCTCACTTCATACCTCTTTCATCGCTTTTTCCATGCCTCTGTGGGACAGACCAAGTCTGCTCCCAAACCAATTCAAGCTGGTGTGCCTCAAGGCGCAGTTCTTTTGCCTCTGCTTTACACCTTATACACCGCAGACTTACCCATTGTGCCCCACTGTTTTCCTGCAACATACGCCGATGACACTGCTTTCTTTACGAACAGCAGCAATCTTCGTCTTTCCTACCACTACATGCAGCGCCAACTCAATGTCTTTCAACGTTGGGCTACCATCTGGCGCCTAAAAATCAACGCGGATCAGAGCGTTGCAGTCTGCTATAGCAAAAGACGCAGCAGAGCCATCCGTCGTTTATACTATGACAACATTGAGGTTCCGCACCGTCTGCATGCTAAATAATTGGGAGTTATATTAGATCGAGGCCTTACTTTTGGTCTTCATATCAGGGACATTAAACACTGAGCCTTTCGAAAATTGTCTGCCCTCTATACTATTCTGCGTTGCAGTGCCTTAAGTCATGAAACAAGACTCCACGTCTTTAAAATGGTAATTTTGTCCACAATCACCTACGCATGTCCAGCATGGCAACATGCGGCACTCAGTCACTTGCGCACGGTCGAGAGTGTGCAAACCAGGGCAGCTCGTATCATAACAGGCTATGACCGATACACGCGTAATCGTCAACTTTTAGAGGACTTAAACATATATTCTATCCGGGATGTGTTACATCAACACCATACTCGTTTTTGGACCAACCTCCCCCGCCACGTCAACCCCGCTATAGCAGCCATTGGCACAGCGCATACACACCGACGAACTTACAGGACGCCACGGTTGTAGCATAACTCTTTACCCACACTCTCCCCCTCACTGCGACAGTTGCAGCTGAAGGTCACATGACGTCGTCGTATCTCATATTCTAACTCACCCCCCACAGGTCTAATCATTTTCTTTTCTATAGCTGTCATCGAGTCAGGGACTTTTGTCCGATACTCGACACAAAACCACACTTTCAAGCTAAGCTAAGCTAAGCTAAGCTAAGCTAAGCTCTTAATTGGTATTGTAGCATTTTAATATATAGATAGAATAGATGTTGTGGACGTTTATATGTTTCTGGCTAATCCTTTCGACAATGTGATCTCGGAAACTACAGGCTCTAGAAAGATGACGTTTTCACTGATCGATTGGAAATTTTGCGTAGATTGTCCAGTTCTAATTGAATGTTAAAAAAATATGTCCATTATTTCTTTATTATATTTTAAGGGTACACTGGAAGCGTTGAAATTTAAAAAAATCTAAAGCATCATATCCTATGAGTTATACATTCCAACACCACATTGTTGTATATAGCGGTTGCATGTGTCTCAGGCGTTTGTTTCATGGCCAAATAACAATGAAAAAGAAAGGATAACCATTTCTCCAGTGTAAGAAGAATATTTTTGTAGTGTTGTGCCCAATGAACACCATGTATAACTACCATTATAATTAATTTTGTATGTAATTTATTTGCTTATTACATACTGCATGCAAAAATAAAGAAAACACTGGTCATGAATGACTTAGAAACTCCAACCGGAAGTAGGCTTAAATCTTGAAAACGGTGCGAGATATTGAGAAAAAATAATCGATAAAATCTCCCCTTTATGATACGCCTTACCGATTTTTTTTTTAAATCAAGACGTCTTTCACTTGTGTCTATAAAGGGACATGTACAGATGCTGTGAGAAATGAGAAGGATATTTATGATCATATGCGAATGATACGCTGTGTAGAGAGCACAGGTTCAGCTAGTATAGTTTAAAAGAACTCCAAACATGGGAGAACAATTCATTTGCATTGATTTTGTAGGCTTATTAACATACAAACGCTTTGAAGAATAATTTTAAAAACGTAAACTTTACGAAAAAGATCTATTTAAATTATTTATTTAAACTACACATATTTTACAATATTTGTTTTTTTAAACGAGAAATCACAAATCAATGTTTTGAAATCAAACGTTAGAGGTTGGAGCTCCGGCATTTTTATTCCCAGAGCTTTGCTCTGAAGCGCCAGTGGGTGAACAGTGACGAGTTTTAAAAAAATCCTTCCTTTTACTGATCCTGAGCTTTTTTTCCTTATCTTTTGCGCGAACCGTCTGTCAGACTGATCAAGCCAAGGGCAGCCAGTTCAACAGATCGAGGCAGGGGTCCTGCTCCCCATGGACAACTATCCGAAGGGTTGACCCACCTATACATTAAAACATATCATCATCATCCACTTTCTCGATTGTAGTTCACGCCTTGTGACAATAGATCGTTCTTCACGATGACAGACTCAGGCTCAGTCAGTGGACCACCTGTCTTCGTTAGCCCATCTGGTATCTCCACGAAGGTGGAGAAGCGGAAAGACTATGCTGAGAGACAAAGACGAGTTTCTGAACGCTCGACCGCCTCTATTACGTCAGCTGCTTCTAGATCTCAATCTCGATTTCCACCGAGCCAACCAAGTTATTCTGATAAGGTCAAAAACTCGCCTCCTGCTAAGAAACACCATGTTGATGTTTCAGAATCCTCTGACAGGGAAGCCGACCTTTCACCGTCAGTACGCCGCTCATCAACATCTGTTCATCCTGTTTCTTCTTCACCTCACTGCTTTTTGCTTTAAAACTTTGACGCTAAGTTCGCCAATGAAAAATTCATCATTCTTCAACTTCGAAAATACCTGCCAAGCATTCCACTCACTCAGGTAAAAACCCGCAGTGGATTTACCTTCAAATCACCTTATGCTAACTTCTTACCTACAGTCCGTAATAAGGCCTCTTTCGAGATCTTCGGGAAAAATTCTACACTTGCCTCCTTGAACGCTACTCGCTGTAAGACATCACCTCCTCCAAAACGTTGTCCGATGTTATTTGTAGTTATCAGGGGAGTCGACCCCTCATATTCTGATGATGAAATACAGGAGGAATTTCGAAACGAGGGGCAGACCATTGATAAAATTCTTCGCATTCATAATAGCACTGGGCCTACTTACATGGTGCGAGTCCTAATCACATCCCAAGAGACGAGCGACTATCTGCTCACTCATGGTGCGTTCATCTACAAACGCAAACAACGCGTTGAACCCTCTCGATCATCTGCGCCATTGCCATTGCGATGCAAAAAATGTCAAGCATACAACAATCATGCAGCAGCGCATTGCACAAACACCACTGTTTGTGGGTATTGCTCTGGCCCCCATTTAACTCGAGTTTGTCCCAATATGAACTTCCCCCTCTATATTCCACCTGCGCGGAGTGCCACCCTACTTATAGTTATAAATGTAAAGGCACCAGCAATCACCAGACCAAACACACTCAGAATTAGTAGTTCCATTACGTACTCAGTCTACCTCCACCAACACAGAAACTTCCGTTAATGATCCAGTCACCGTTGGTAAACTGTTAGAATTTCTCACATAAACACTGTAGAATATTCATCCTTTCCATCGTCCACACATCTTAAGCAAATGACTCTTGCCGCTAAAGCCACTTTTCATGTAGCTCTGTATGCAACTTACTCAAACAATTACGTTCATTTCCATACTACTCCACTCGAAACATCTGTTTAGTATCTTGGACGTCATGGATTTTAGCTTTCTGTTTCTAAATATTCGTTCAATCACCAAGAATAAAACTCTTTTCCAAGCACTCCTATAAGAAGAACACATCACTGCTTTTCTTCTTAACGAATCTTTTCTAAGTCCATACAATGCAGATTTCCCAAATACACTCTGCTTCGCCATGATAACCTGTCACCAACGTTAAGAGCAAACGGCGGAGTTCCCATAGGCTTTCGCCATAATCTACCATTCAGACAACATACCTGCCCTGCAATAGCCTTACCAGAATACCTCATAGCTACTTTGTATTTTAAATTCATTGCTATTACTTTCGCTACCGTCTACGTCAGACCCGGCTCTCCCATACCATTAAATTTTCTCTCTCATATCTCCAATAACTTTAAACATTTTATTATCCTCGCCGACATAAATTTTCATAGTCGCTCTCCTCATGAACGTACCCAATTTCAAGATCATATAGCATCTCATACTTCCGGAATTCTTCTCAACCTTCCTTCGCCCACACGTCCAGTTTTCAATACCACACCAGATATTGCAATTACCTCCAATACAATAGTTACACGTTGTACTGTGACAGTCTTAGACTTACTAGGTAGTGATCACGCTCCCATTAAAATCACATCTCATACTGGTCTCGTCCCTTCACAAACAGCCCCATCGCCTCATCTCACACCACGCTATGATAAAACACATTGGGCTAATTGTCGCACTTACATATCCTCTAGCATCGATCATTATCGTTCACCTATCACTCCTGATGAGCTTTCGACACAAGTCACCGCCATAACCGATGCTATTCACCAAGCTTCTGCTCTATACATTCCACAAACTGAATCAATACCTTATCGGTCCAAACTACCGCTTCACTACCTCGCTATGATACGTCGTTCTCGTCAGTGTTATCGTGAATACCTGCACATTCGAAACCCTGATACCTTACGTTTTCATCATCAACTACAGAGAACCGTTCGCAACTAGATTACAGCTTAGAAGCAACGCCAATAGATCAAAACTTGTAATCATCTTGCTGAAACATCACATCCCACGCTATACTGGAAACGCTTTAATGCACTCTGTGGAAAAATCACTAAGACTCCTTACCCCCTTCTACTAGATAATAAAGCCATTCATTCCAACCAGGATAAAGCGAACGCTTTCGCCAATCATTTTCAAGCTATTTTTACACCATCTCCATCTGATCATAATTTCCAGCTGAAGCAGTAAATATTCAATCTAAATCCCTTCAACCTGCTGTGACTCATAGACTTCCTGAACATGTCCTCACTACTCCGATTACAGTCGAAGAAATTACTTCTGTTGTCTGGCGAAAACGCAACACAGCTCCATGATTCGATCGTATCACCTATCGACATATTAAAGAAAGCCCCCTCACACTACTCATGCTTCTATCACTGATACACACCTTCATACTTAGCACTGGTTTTTTCCGATATATTGGAAGGTATCAAAGACCCTTATGTTTCCAAAGCCGAATAAACCACCCTCCGAAATTTCATTACAGGCCGATTCAGTTAACCTCCACATTCAGCAAGATTTTCGAACGCATTCTCGTCAAACGCTTACATTCATACCTAACAGATCGAAACATTATTCCCTCTCATCAGGCTGGATTTCGACCTTCGTATTCCATAAATGACCAATTGCTTCGCCTTTCAACACTTATTACCAATCATTATAGCTCCGTTCAATCGTTATGTCTGGTTCTCTTTGATCTAGAAAAAGCCTTTGATGAAGTTTGGCATTTGCCTCTTATCTACAAACTACTTAAACTCAAGCTTCCTATCACAATCATCTGCCTCATCTATCATTTTCTCGTCTGTCGTTTGTCTTATGTTGCTATTAATGATGCACCATCTCATCCTATCTTTCTACTTTGCGGTGTGCCACAAGGGTCTGCCTTATCACCTTTATTGTATCTTCTCTTTGTCGCAGACTTTCCCGAATTACCTCCCAATGTTCACCTGTTACAATATGCCGACGACACAGGTTTTCTGCCACTTTGCCGAACTATCCAACAACTCAATGTCTGTCTTCAGGAAGCTATTAATCGCTTCATAGCCTGGTGTCGCAAATGGAATTTGACAATCAATGCTGCCAAAACCCAAACTATAGTTTTTATCCCGCCACGCAAACGCACCAGACTCCATCGAAATCCTTCTTTACTCTCCCTTACAGTTAACCAGGTTCCCCTCTGGCCTTCCAAAACAGTAACGTATCTTGGGTTAGTTTTTGACCATCGTCTGACTTGGACCCCGCATCTCAAATCAATGACAACCAAAGTACGCAATAGACTTAATTTATTGAAATGTCTCACCGGCACCACCTGGGGCCTATCTCCCATTATAGTCCTTAATTTCTACTGTCTTACAAATTTTTTCTCCGACCAGTTATCACATATGGTTTTCCCGCTTGGATCTCCGCTACCCTATCCTATTATAAGCAACTTCATATTTTCGAACGGCATGCCTTCCCTCTTGCCTTTCGCATATTTCTACCTAGTCCTACTCGTGACCTGTATTCACTCATCAAATTTCCTATTCTCAAATTTCAACTGGAGACACTCCGTCAAAGATTTATCACCACACGTTATACTCAACATCATCCTCTTCTTCTTGCCACTATGCACCATCTCGCACTCCATAACAAAAATAAAAATATGGATGGAGAGCTACATTTTGGAGAATAATTATCGAATCATGTAATCTATCAACCAGAGACTAAGAAACTGATTACTTACAGTATCATAGGTTAAGATCTTATTTAACTCTCTGCGCTAAGTACACTGAGGAAAGTCCGTTCTCCGGACAGTGGTATATTGTACAAATATACGGAATCCTATTGTTTATTACAGAAATCAGCACGGAGCATATATTATCCGTATGCTACATAGACAGTGCCCTTAGTTGTTACATCATGCCGTTGCAGGATGTCTAATATCTAACAGTCTTCCATATATTACATACATATATGTATATTACCTTCTTCAGCCATATGTTATATACGTCCATTTATATGTGAGATCCTCACCACCTATATTGTTTCATATGGGAAGTACGTATAGATGGAATACTTATACATAAAGTACTATAAAACATGCGTTTTCAGTTATACGTTTGCTGTACGTTGTCCAAAAACTACATGATTTACAAATGTAACATACGATTTTACGTACGCCACATACAATTTTTGTTTCGGTGTAGGTCAGGTTGTAGAAATGGTTGTACTACCAATTCGACGCCAATTTATGGCTGAATTGAACCCTGATGCCAGCTCCGAATTTAGAGTCGGGTAGTATTTATTTATTTATTTATTTTGCGTTCAAGAGACCACAGTATTGTACATTTGTACATGCGGTATAGAACATGTCAGATTCTATTATTGTCTATATAATAAACTACTACTACACTACCTTATACATCACATTAGTCTTACAACATGATACATATATGTACATAGAAATACCATACCTTATCTATTCATCTACCTGATTTTATTCATAGTGCGAGAATCTATAGTTTTTTTCTTTATATTATGCTATCTTCATTTAGTATTTAGGAAACACGTATTCAAGATATTTGATTATAATAAGTAAATATGACTACTCATGTAATAATAAAATAAAATACCTTACTATTGATTCATACAACTACAAGTTTCTAGCTTGAGCATGTTCATAAAATTCCGAGACAGTATAAAAGCAGTGCTCTTGTAGGTACTTTGTTAGTCTTTGCTTAAAGAGGTGATCAGATTGTGAGTTTTTTATGTTGATGGGTAAGCTGTTATAAATTTGTATTCCTGTATATTTCGGACCTTTTTGGTAAAGCGTTGTATTATGAATGGGAATTGCAAACTCGCTTTTGTTTCTGGTATTGTATGTATGAATGTCACTGTTGCATTTAAGAGACGGTTTCAGGTATTTTCTTATAAAGATTGCCGTTCGTAATATGTAAAGGCAAGGCAATGGGAGAATTTTAAGCTCACGGAATATTCTTTTGCATGATACTCTTGATTTTGTACCTTTCATTGTTCTCAGTACTCTTTTTTGAATCTTAAAAATTGTCTTACTTCCTGCTGCGTTTCCCCAGTGTACTATTCCATACGTAAGTAGACTCTCAAACTGACTATGATAAATTACTTTTAATGCTGATATGTTGAATGATGTCTTCACACTTTTTAAGGCATAGTGCACTTTACAAAGTTTCTTTTGGAGTACAGATACGTGCCTATCCCACGTTAGTGTATCACTTACCCAGAGTCCTAGAAATTTCGTTGCTTTAACGTTATCTATAAATTTATTTTTAATAGATATGATTGGTGGATATACCCATCTAAAACTTTAGTCCAATAATTTCTTTCGGATCGAGACTCAAGTTTCCCGCGGAAGCAATTCAAAAAGAAAAAAATCACAAACGATAATCTTACCGAGCGAAGTAGCTCAATTGCTGGAACGTTTGCCTCGCATTCGGGAGGTTGTGGGTTCGATTCCCACTGCCGACCATCCTGACTGCGGTTTTCCTCAGTCCTACCAGGAAAATCCCAGGATAGTACCTACTAAACAGGCCATGGCCGATGCCTTCCCAAATCTTTTCCATTGTTATTCGTATTGTTGTAAGGTATCCAGTGTAAAATGGACTCTTAGCTGTATCTGGTGCTTATTTAATAAATAAAATAAAATAAATACACACCCTAAAAATACGAAAAATAGATAAAGACAAAAAGTACTCTCCTTTTAAAAGTCTTTCGTAAAAAAAATAAAGTTGTAAACTAAAAAATGGGAGCTTTTCCACTTTTTAATTTTGAATTTGAATTGTTAAGATGGTTTAGAAATTAAAACCGAGGAAGCAAATAAGAAAACCCACAAGTCTAGCTTTTCTAGGTAGATTACAATTTCCGTGATCAGACATTTTCTCAGATATTGAAAGGTGTTCCATCACTACTTATTAAATTGTTAAACCTTGAGCACACTGTTAGACAAAAGGATTTGAAAAGGACGTTGTCCGAACTTATAAGCTGATGTACTATTCCAGCATTCACTTAATCTGTCAAAGAAAAGCTTGGAAAGAACAGTGAGGATGGCCGCCTATCAATTTTTCAAAATAGACACACGCACAGCTGTTTCCAGCTAAATTTAAACCTGGACCATTCACACAGGTGTAAATTCTTATAGTCATAATAATAATAGTAAATCAGTGAAGAAGGTGTGCAAACCTCTTTGCAAATCAGCTATATTCACAGATTTTTCTTCATTCGCACCACTCAAATATCGGAATAGTGCCTAACTTATAGGCCCCAATTTGTCTCCTTTGCAATGTCTTTGACTAAGGACCTTATTCCTCTGACATCTTCGTCATCAAGCCGGAGGTGCCATAACAACCTTTATAATTTAAAATCAATAAATTAATAAATAAATAAATATACTTACGTCTTTTTCTCAAGTAGTAGCTGGAAAATTAACTTGTTCTTTGGATTTTTCTTCCTTATTTCTCGATATCTTTGCTTTTACATTTTTGTCACCAGAATTTACACACCTATTGTCTCTTTTCCTTTTTAACCAATTTTCTAATGCTGCTTGTAGACGATCCAAGAAAGCTTGAACAAGACCATTCAATACCTCAAAATTACACGTTCAAACGAGTATTGTTCAAGATACTTGAAGGAGAGTCCCGAATGGTCTTGAAACAACTTTTACACGATCATAGAGATATTGAATCATGTTTTATATACTTGTTGATAGGTATCAGTCCAAAACAAGTGACTGAAACTATGAAAACAAATGAAAGCGAAACTGCGTACTGATGCAGTTCAGACCTACGCATGAATAGCTATAATATTAGCATATCTTTCCTAACTTTCTGCAAGCATTTGGAATTTAATAGATTACCGGTATATTATATCATTTAGAAAACAGGTCAAATTAATTTTGTAACAACCCCCTTCGAAGTTTCACTAAGTATTTTGCTCCTTTTGCATTACATGCGGGTTAGGTTAGCTTAAGTCAAAAGAGTAAAGTGCTGCTTAAATATAACATCCCTGTACTAAGCTTTTTAAAAAATCTGATTCTTGAAATGGCGTACTGATGGCAGAATCACACTCAAAAAGAAAAAATCGAACTGTTTCCCAAAATTGTATCACGAGGCAATGACTACCTTTAGATGTTATTTATGCTATTGCATGGAAGACTGTTTAGAGAAAAGGCTGAAAACGCACAAAAACCAAACGGAGCAAAGATAACATATTTTTTCAGCCACTGGACTTGCCGCCCATACCTGCATCACACTTTGTTCACAAACCTATCCCATATTTGGTAGTGGTTAAGAATAACCGGTCAAACAAATAATAATTTTACTGTTAAAATGTGTGAGTGCGTATGAAAGAGGACTGTTTGGGATAATAATTTCCACTATCGGAACATGTCTGTATAATGTTGGAAACAAGTATTTTATGTTTAGAAGTTTAATGTTACCAGTATCAAATCATTACAAGGGCTATAGTTAAGTTCAAATGAGTGATTACGATGTGAAGAGTTTGTTGCACTATTCTTATTCTTATGTTTCTTGCAGTATAACCTCCATTCATGACGCGCCTGCTCCCTACGGTCGTACTCTCGCGTGGGACTCTTTCTATATTCCTGCCGTGGTTCTGTTAAATAGCATTCTCGATTTTAGTGTTTTTTTTTTTTTTCACTTTCGTATATGTGGCATATGTCTGAATGCGCATTTATAAATTACGGGAAAGTCCTCGTAAAATTAACCTGCACACATGAAAGAAAATCATATCTTAAGAAATAACTTCTGAAATGCTACGTGTGAATTCCGTAATAAAATAATTGTAATCTTATAATAGGATAACATGTAATCATTTCCACGGTACTTCAGTTTGCGAAAATATAATCAATCTGTAAGCAATTATTTTTTAAAATTATTAAATGCTAATAACAGTACAAAACGTCTCATTAAAGCAAGAAAAGTCAGATATATGTTTTTATTTGATGGACTCTTCTTTCTTAATCTACACCCGATATTCTTGTATATTAAATTCTCTAATACTTATATCATTACCACAAAATTTAACAATTGTTGTAGGCATGCAAGCACTGTAACTACATAAATCGTGTATACTATCAACAAAAATACTAACAATATCTTCCAGTGTAGATATTATACCTCGTTTATTATTATAAGCACACTTTTAACATCAGATAATTATGGAAGAGAGTAATGTAGTTATTCATAAATGTCCATGTAGTAAATTCATAAATGTCCCATATCAACGACTGTCCAAATCATTAAATAGTTATGAGACAATTGGAATAAAATTGTATAACAAGTTGCCTGCATCACTAAAAGATGAACATATAGATAGATTTAAAAGTAAGTTATACAATTGGTTAGTTGCAACGCCCTTTTATTCTTTACAGGAGTATTTTAATTGTTCAATAGAAGTGTAACGTATTTTGTAATCTCGTGTTGAGCTTGTATTTAAAATGTATATTGTTATTGTAATTTATTTTGTAATGTCATTTCATCATTAATTTAGTTATAGATCATTATTTATTTATACTTACGTATCAATATTGTATCAAATTTTGACGTTGTCTATTGCTATGTATAGCTTAACGACAATAAAATTCTTTATTATTATTATTATTATTATTATTATTATTAATGAAAATATATTTATTCAACAACTGTCGTTCTATCACAACGCCATTATAGTTCTTTCGTATTTTCCTGCACTCAATTCGAGGGCTGATTGGTTATTGAACGTTCTTGAATTGGATTGTTTAGAACATGGACCGAAACGAAATTTCTTGAACGAAACTATTGAATTCAAGACAAAAATGGCGTCAGTGCTAACGTCTTTTTCATCAAATAGTCTTGAATTGTCTTGAACAAGCCTCTTGTTCAAGCTTTCTTGGATCGTCTACGAGCAGTATAACACCTCCTTGGACATCTTGCAAATTGCGAAGCAACTCTTAATTCGTCAAGCCAAAAAGAAAGTTTAAACACTACTAAGCAATGAAGCTAGGCTATTACAAGTGTACAACGGCTCTAATGAAATATTCAAAAATTGCTATGGCATGCTCATACGCTAGGTCTTTCCTGACTTTTGTTTTCCACCTCCTCCGGTTAACATTTTCTTCAAATATTTTTCATCTGAACGAAAACGAAACAACAAAGAAAAATGTTAGTTTTACCTCGTCTTTTATTGTTGTTTTGCCCAGTGAGTTGCGGAAAAACTACTGCTAGCACTAGCTGCTGAGTATTTATGAAAATCAGTCGCCACTTTCTTCGATGTCAATTGCGGCTATAAATGAGCAGTACTAATCCGAAGTTCGCTGTCGTATTTGATGGTATTGGGAATGACGGTGAAAGCTTCAACTAGACCCACGGGCGTCTCTAGCGGGGGGATGAGGGGGACGCGTCCCCCCAATATTTTGAAGTACAAAATATTCAATATTTTATTCTAATTTAATTTATTTACTAATTTGGAATACAATATTCAGGCTGTGAAACGATTATAACATAGTTCTTGGTATACCTCAGGGGATCCGTGAAGGTAAGCAGAAATATAATCAAACAGGTTGGGCTAGATAGTACCATTTAAATCAGTTTCTTTGATGTCCCCCCAAATTTTACATGCCAGAGACGCCAGTGACTAGACCGACGATAGGTCACGTTGTTTTATTTTTGTGAGGGCCAACGATTTCTTCGCATTAATATATTCATTAATTTTCTCGTAACCCTTGAACTAAAGTAAAGACTCATTTTTTCAGAACCTCCTTACACGATTGGAAAGGAACTGGTTCCATCCCGTATTGCCTTGCTCAAAGTATCCACCAGACTTTAACTTTGGATCAAAGAAGGTGTGAAAGCTGTGGTCATTGCTATGTCAAAACAGAACAACTTTAATGTCATCACCTGGATATACGCCCTACTCCTTACCCTCCTCACCACTCAACTCTATCTCCCACTGAATTGTAGAAACAAAAGAGTTTCTAGGAGTTTCCAATAAAAACATTTAGAAACACGTTGTCTTTATTTCATTATAATAACAGAGGTCAGCTCTCAGAAGGTAAGGACGGCGTATGTGACATCTTGAGGAAAAACCACTACAAATTCAGAGTGATGTTTTCCATTACAGAAGGGATTCTCAGAAAACTCGATTCCCACACTCCGAAAACGCAAACATTTTTTTTTTTTTTAAATAGGCATCATTCGAAATCACAACCTGACGACCAGCGATTTAGTGATTTTTTTTGTTTTTGTTTTGAAATACAATACATGAAAAGTAGTAGTTTTTTTTTTTTTTTCAATTAAGTCAGTGTACTATGAATCGAATATAACGTATACCCACGTACTTCCTGAATTTTAGGTGGCCATACGATAGTTTCCAAAACTCAGAGGTGGGTATACGCCGTATACCCACGTATACCCTCCATTACATCCCTGAAGATATAATATTGAATTCTGCATACTGCAGACTGGAACAAAATGAAGTCTGCATTGCGTCGACAGGAACCAATATGGAATAAGGCTCGTAATTTGTTAAGTGGGAAATTACCAGCATCAGTACAATAACCAGTGTTGCCAACGGCAGCGGTTTCCCGCTAAATCTGGTGGTTTTACGATCGTGACTAGCGGTGAAAATTGGCTGGCAGCGGGGTAGCGGGAAATCTAGCTTTTTTTAAAAAAAAATATTTGTAACGTATTTCAAAACATGTTACTTTTTTGATAAAATGTGTTACTGTTGTATTTTTTTCTTATCTAGATATTGGACCAGTGTATTACAGATGCTTGCGAATTACCTGTGTACTATAGAAGTGGTATGTGGCAATGTTGATCTCGGGACGTGGTATGTAGCAACGTTCTCTTTTTTCAAAATCAACGGGACAATCCCGTTTAATCGAGACGTATGTTCGTCCCTTTCGTTCCTTCACTGGATATGATCGTTCCGAATTTAGCATCTGAGACGGCCTAATTTTGTTCGAATGAGGACTCTGTTCCCGATACCATTTCCCGTCAATTAATAGTTGTTAGTTGACAGTTCTGTGGTCGATCGTTTCTATTTCCGGTTTATGCGGATTTGTGCTACTTTTAGTGTTTCTTGACTACAATTGTCACTGTGTGGTATAACAACGGGGCGAACAACAGCAAGTTATTCTCAAAAATTTAGAAAAGACTGGCTAAATGACACAAATTTGAAAGACTAGGTGTTGGAAGTTGAGGAAGATCGTACGGTAGCTCGGTGCAAATACTGCAAGTGCAATTTGAAAGCAAAATATTGTGATCTTATAGCACATAGCAAAACTAAAAAAACACGTAAGTGCAGCTGAACCTTTTAGTTCAAATAGACAAAAGAAAATAAATTCTCGGTGCCAAACGTTTCTTTTAACACAGCTCGAGTCGAGGCAGGGTTGGCTTTATTTACCGCGTGTCATTGTTCTATTAGAAGCATTGACCAGCTTAGTGAATTGTGCAAACGCTATTTCCAACTGAAAGAGGTACACTTACATCGTAGTAAGTGTAGTGCTATGATTAAGAATATTTTATCTCCATACTTTAAGGAGAGCCTTCGGAAAGACACTGGTGACAGTGACTATAGCATTCTTCTTGATGAATCAACAGATATTGGTGTAGTCAAACAGCTAGGTTTATGTATCATTTACTATTCTGATGCACGTTCTACTGTCGTGTCTACTTACTTAGGAATGTACGAGTTACAATCGGCTCATGCTGATTCAATTGTGAAGGTACTAAAAGTAGCTTTGAAAGATTTCGGGCTTGATTTGAAGAAACTAGGCGGTTTAGGGACTGATAACCCTAATGTCATGATGGGAGTTAACAATGGTGTGTACCAAATTTTAAAAAAAGAAATCAATCATTTCGTGTTAGTTCGTTGTGTTTGTCATTCTGTGCAAATGGGAAGAGAGATGGTTGTTACTATTCTTACTACTCGTGCAGGGTTGAGACGACTCGCGAAGTGCTGCCATGATTTCGATTTACCTATTTCCATATTACAAAATATTCATACTATGACAAGAGCAACGTACTCCAATGTACAAGTTGAAGACGACGAATCGGAGGATGAGTTAATGAATTAGTGGTAAGTACTTCTGTGCTTTAATTTTTTTAGTGCATCGATTGGAATTAATTAAAACATGCAGCTTTTTCAGGTGTAGCGGGATTTTTAGCTATATTTGTAGATCGCGTTATTTTTTGGTGGAATTCTGGTGGTTTTGGTTTTCAATTTAGAGGGATTTTGTGCAAGCTCGTTGGCAACACTGACAATAACGATACTTGTCATCCAAAGTTTTCGACCTTGTATGGCGTCGGTGTGGTGTTTTAAATATTTTTTAACGTTTCAGTAGTGAAACTAACTGCTGACCCACCACGTAAGAAGTTGTATTAGTTATATATATATATATATATATATATATATATATATATATATATATATATATATATATATATATATATATATTCTGTAACGTTTCACCACGCGTACTGGTTTACTTTGGCACACAACTACTATGAAAAATTATAATTCTTTCAATAAGTTCCTTCTTGTCGCCTGAAAGGTTTCTGCTGAACGAGATAAAAATATCTCACTTGGAATAGATAACATTCATGGAGGCCACCAGAAGTAATTGTTGGAAATTTACAATTATTGGTGCAGTTTTACTATACGGATCCACAGATTCTAAAATATACAGACAAATTTGGGCGTCTTTAATTTGCCCCTTTTATGTCGAGAACAGATCCTGCGGTGCTTCTAATCCGTTCCTACTACTACTACCATGGATCCGTATACTAAAACTGCACGCAATTGTTTTACGATTTGGGATAAATAAAAATTATAGTGCAAAAGACACAAACCAACCCGTGCAAGGAAGGCACTAAAAGTACGAATGCTATCTAACCGAGTTAAGGCTGGGGGAAGTTGGTGTACACACGCGGGGGTCCGAAGAGAGAAGGCGCGTCAGCGATGGTGGGTATGAAGCGAGCGTTGTGAATACATTAGAATTTTGGCAATAATACAAGCTTCAATAGCACATGTTTCATACTAGTAACGCTTCATTTGTAAACATAAAATAGAGGTTCTGTACACTGCACAGATATCCTATCGGTAGAAAATATCATCTAGTAGAGTCCATGTTGGTATTACCCGCGCAGACGGTTCTACCAAATTTTGACGTTTACATTTTCAATTTAGGTTAGGGCATTGTATTTTTTTTCGTAGATCATGTACTAAATGAGGAGCCCCATTACTACTAGCAGATTGACTTCAGGAGGGACAGTATGGACGTATGGCATAAAAACTACAGTTCATAAAACACGAACCAATTTGTACTAGATGGCCACTAAGAAGCACTAATGCTATTTAACCGAGTCAGGACAGAAGCGCAGCAAGGGAATCCGAGCTGTATCGAGCGGTTGCATCCCTAGGGAGCAGGCGCGTCAGCAATGGGGAATATACGCATAAGTGAAGATAGTGGATGCACTTATACATACAATACTTTCACTGTCACTCAAGATTAATTTCAATATACTGTGCACTGACAGTAATTACTTATATTATCACTCTCATTCCTTCACAAAAAAGATGTTTCACATCGTATTGTACACATATATTTATTTATTTATTTATTTTTTTATTTTATTTTATAGAACCGTCTGTTCGAGTAAACCTGTCATCTTTCATATTCATTTTGTCCGTCGTAAAGAACTTGCAATTATTTTACACTAGTAACACTATACTTGTGAACCTAAAATACATCTGTATTACTTTATTTAATTCTGTCGCCTCCAGAAATGTGTTCCTTATAATCATGTCTTTTCATTAAAAGTATTGAATTTTACTGTAAATCTTCCAAAATGTGGTGCGCCAAAACTACATCAGAACCATATCATGTAAATAATTTAAGATAAGGAATGGCTATTTTATTTTACGAGGTTCTATTCATTCCACTAAAGGCAGCTTTAAAGTTTAGCCTTCAAATTTGGATGTTTTAGTAACATGCACATAAGTTTCCACGCTCTTAGTGGTCCGGCGTAGCGTAGTCCTTAACACTCTTGCCTTTGGTGCGAGCGATTCCGGGTTCGATTAGGTCGAGAAAGTGCAAAAAGTTTTTCAGGTCATCCGAGTGAGGTTTTCCTCATTCCAATTAGGCAAATGCTGGGATGGTATCACACATAATTGTTCCAGTCCGCTCCCTTCCTTCCCCATTCCCTTGTACTTCGATCCCCCGCGGAGTGTGATCGCTGAGGAACGTCACCCTTCATATATAACGTGCAAGCATAGTCATAAATGCCTAAAGTCCACAAATCTAAATCCTAATCTTTGTGTAGACTTGGTGAATTAACTGAGAAATGAAATAAATTGGCCACAGTACACTTATCCTGCACATAAATCTTGTTTGCTATTAAAATATGTTCTGTTTTGCTACCAGGGATATAACCTGGGACCGTTTACGAAAGGCGCACGCGCTAGTCAGTAGACCAGCGAGGAGGGCCAGATAATCCCCCAATACAAGTCTTGAAAAGTTCAAGATTAAATGTCCAGATTTAACCTTGAACAAACATTTGTCCGAATTTAGTGGCGTGGCATAATCTTTAAAGCTTATCTTATTACCTTTCAAGCAAAAACTTGAATCAACTTTTTACGTCAATTAGATCAGGAGGAGTGATACATAAAATTTGTGGTATGCATAAATAATTTAATTTTATTTATTTATTTATTTATGGAGCCCATACATCTACATCATGCAAGGAAGTACAATTTATCATTAACCTCCCACTTCAACTAAGCCTTCAAAAGACTACTGTTTAGTAAAACCTTATGCTGGTTGGGTTACAAGTTTTGATTTATTACAGCATAATCCAAGTACACTTTAGAACTACCTAATTGCACATTCATTCAGGGTTAAAAGTTCGAAAGTGCGAAAAAATCAGTTTTTAAATCGCTCCAACTCGAAAACTGTTGCAGTTTTAAAACTGATGAGCAAAATCTATCGTGGTAGGGCAAAAAAAAAAAAAAAAAAGTCTAAAGTTTTGTAAGAAACGTAAATTTATAGTTTTGCTGGAAACTTTTATCACTATCTTAAGTGAAAATACCATGTTACATGCAAATATTTGAAACTTTATTTTGGTTATTTTCTGATTAATCTTCCGCTCTAGCATGATAGAAATGTGGTGGGTACAAGAACCAATTTTTTCAAACCCTGTTCTGTTGTCTGTCAAAACCAGTTTCGGTTTTAAACCAAGTTCGATTTTTCAAAACCGGTTCGTTTTTCAAACTGGTTTCGGTGAAAAACCGAATGGGTTTTTGGAGAAAACGGAAATGTCGGGTTTCCTACAAACCGGTTTCGGTTTTTGTAAAAATCGGTTTTGCTCATTTCTAGATTGAAGTCATCCAGTGAGTAATGCATTTTCTACCTAAATACGCTCGTTTACAAAGCTTATCACATCTACAGGGTGTATTTTAGAAGTGTGAGCTGAGTGTGTCTTTGACATTCTTCTGATAACCTGTTATAGCTTCTAAAATTCGTTGTGTAAATACGACATTGGTCGTGAACATTGATGCTAGATAGAATAGATATTAATTCGTGTCAAAAACTGAATTTTCAAACTTCCAGTAACTCAAACTTTAAGAAAAGACACTTTTTTTTTTAAAAAAATGCTAATAATTAGTTTGTTTTCCTTTTATTTGACATAAAAAAATCTCGTTTCGAAGTCTGATAATTTTTTTCTCTTTTGAAATAACACGAAAGATTATCTTTTTGTGAATGAATAAAAATCTTATTTATTTATTTATTTATTCTAGGATACAAGATGAGCGAACGTTGGAAAACTGGTGTTAAAGTTGAAGGAGACTTTACTAGTAGCGATAATGAAGCGCAGCAGACAGAGGATTTGGACTCCGTTGATGAAGATAGTGATGATGATAGTTCCAATGTCAAACAGTCGGTAGATGAAACTTTCTTCGGAGTGGAAGACTTAGGTGAAGATACAAGCGATGGTAAGATTAATTTTATTGTAGCACGTTGAAATACAACTAGTCGCTTAGTAGCTGCGAAAGATTAGGTCATTGGCTTGACTGGTATTTCCTCTACTTTCACTAGGAATTTTCCCTGGAGGATTCTTTCAGAAGAGATGGTTCTAAACTCAGGCACTGAATAAAGATCATAAATTACGTTTTTAAATACGCTTAAATTGATTTTTCAGATAATCTTTCGGACACCGTGCTGGTAGATTTCCACCTGTATGTACAGCTTTAATGGAATGCTTTGACTCAAGTATTTAAATAATTATGATATTTGATCAATTATTATCTTTAGTATCCGTCATGTGTTCCCTTTATCCTGTTTGTATATTTCTGTTAGTCATGCTGATATATGTTTGATCACATTCACATCTAATTTCGTACACCAGAACGTAATGGTTACATTCGATATCACATAAAAATAAGTTACGCTAACGAGTTATAAAGTGTAAAAAGACAACAGCGCATGTGAGTATAGGAAACAGGGTAACGGAGGACTTTCAAGTAGAGAAAGGATTAAAGCAAGGGGTCTCGCTTCTATTTGTACTAATAGTGGAATAGGTAATAAGGAAAACGTCTAGAGTGGAGGGAACTATATAACAGCGCCCATTTTATGTGCAGCACAAATGGTATTACATAGTGGGAAGAAATAAGAAAGAACTTTTCGTTAGGTCAACTCTCAGTTGCAAGAATAGGAGCGAGTCTCTTTTTAATCTAGAAGTATCTTTTTTGGATTTTCTTATCCCTGTTTAGCCAAATTGTTTAGATAGACGTGGCCAATGTTAGTGATCAGATAATAATCTCGTAGCGCATTGAAGTATAACTAATATATTATAATCGGTAGGAAACCACATAATACAAGGTAGATACAATTATTCTGTGTAAGAGGGACTTCTGTCTTCTAAGAGGGAAGTTGCCAGGGACTGTCTTATCTTTTTTGTTTACTATAAGTGAATTTGAAACAGAGTATCACTTCTCGGTGATCCAGATTTTAATGTTGCACTTTCGTTACATAAAAAGTGAGACTGCAAAGATTAAAAAAAAAAAATTCAGTGTACCATGTCCAGGAATATCAGGTAGCTAAAAATACTGTGTCGTAGGATACTTCTCAGTAATCCGTTCCGAAATAAATATCTGAGTCGTATGGCCATTACCAATTATTTAAGTAGAATTGAAAAGGTAGTAACACTTATGAAACTATTGGGATGTTTTGTGTGTTTTGTTAGCATCTTTTGATATCTGTTACTTAAACTTTCTTCACTGTATAAAACCACACAATTCATTTTAAAAAGTACTAAAATATAAAATTTAAACTGCACTTTGGTATAACTAGCACCTACTCTTTCTTTCAAATCTGCTTTATAGGATTTAACCTCTGTTAAGTTGAATGTTGTGAAGTGGACTTGAAATATGATATTAGTCTGAAGCATAGTTCAAATTTTAAATTTTAGTGTCTTCTAAACTAAAACCATATTTTTGAAATTAATTTTGCAGTTTTGTACATTAGAGAAAGTTCAAGCAACGAATGTCAAAAGATTCTAGAATAATTAATGTGTTACGTATTTGCAGGTGAGTCGTGACCGTAAACTTTGTGCGTATGTTGTGAATGTTTCAAACAAACGATTTCATGTAGTTTTACAGCATTGTGAAGGCACAAAACAAAAAATGTTGTAGTGATATTCTTGGTGGAAACCTGTTATATACACATCTGTTCCATCAGGTCCTATAGTTTTCAGTTACCTCAAACTTTCAGTAAGCGTCCAATGTCTGCAACAAACTACAGCAAATGTGCATTAACTGTGCGAATTTACAGCGCTAGAGATAGTGCTGTGGTGGCAGAATTGATATGGACAGTGAAAAGCATTTGTAGCAATTACTTAACGAACTTATGTACAGAAGTCAAAGCTACATTTGAAAGAATGTTTCCAGAAGGATTACCTGATGGCTTTTCCATAAGCCCTTACCAAATGCACTTTTTGACCACTGATGCTCTCAGTATGTATTTCTGTGAAGAAATATTGAAAGATGTTGGATCATTGACATACACCATTTCTTATAATGAAACCATAACTGTTGAAGACAAGAAGGAGGTAGAAGTTACCATTACATATTGGTCAGATCTCAGGAACCAGATTTCAGAAGACATCTTAAGACTTTCTTCGCTGGAAAAGCTGATGGGTTGATTGATGAACACTGTAATGTAAGGCTGAGTGTTAAATGAAATAACACTAATAGGCCTACATCCGGGAGAGGGATACGCAATATGAAATAAAGGTCTCCCCCACACCAATATAAATAAAGTCTGTCCAATGAAAATATATTAATAAATTTAGCAATATATAGGTTATTACTCCAATACGTTATATGAGGTTTGAATATAATTTAGACTGAAATGATAATTTATAACTTACTACGAATATGTGTGAGGCATATATTTGAAACAAACTCCAACAAAATTAACGATACAAAAAAAATAACAATCCAACTATAATTTTAAGTACAGCAAAATGCTCTAAATGGAAGATACCCTGTCAGAATAGCATCATATTAAGTTTACATACTCTTCATTGGTCAAATACTCTCGTACTTCGATAGGTCACCAGCACGGATTATAAACCAGAAATGCCTCGTGATACAACAGACCAAAGAAAGTAAGCACCGTATAACAATATTAGATTTAAAAAAAAATCAATTAAGCAAGCAAAAAAAACAAATGAAAGGAACTATAATTAAATTATAGAAAACGGGAAAAAATGCAATACTTACGTTTCCTGTTGGATCACGTGGGGCATATGGTTGATAAATCCGTCTAATGCCAACACAAAGTTACAATTATCAAACCACACTCTTATTATTAATGCCTTCGACTAAATATTTTCAGTGGAGCACCATATTAAATAAAGAATTACTTATCACTTTCACTCAAAATATAGTACTAACTAACAAGCCCTTTACTATGCACTGTACATGAAGAAGAAAAAAAATTGCTCCCGTAGGTCAAGTAGATTTCATGGCTTCTAACCTGGTCATAGATGACAAGGGCCAGAAACCATGAAAATTCCCACCAGAGGGCAATACAATAGAAGTTTACGTAGATAGATACATACTCCAAGTACACCAAGGAGCAAAAGTTCATACATTCCATCATGATTTGTTTACCAACGTTTTAAATAAAAATTACAATGAAAACATTAAATAGAAAAACAGACTTAGGTAAGAATAATAACGTAAAGATGGAGATCATACGTTACACCCTCACCCAGCATACAAAAAAAAAGTTTTTTTTTTTTTAACCCAAGACGATAATAGCAACTGTTCGATTAAGAGAATCTAAATATCTTGTTAGTAAAAACTAAACTACATCGACTCACACTCCATACATACAATTCCCCCTAAAAAAAAAAAAAAAAAAAAAATCCAACCCCTAAAAAAAAACCCACTTCATTCATACAAAAACAGTCATACCAGGAAAGGATATTAGTGTCGGATAAGTACTAGATATCCAAATTTCTTATCGAACATTGTTGCACGCACCGAAGATAATACATAAATACTGAATATAATAAACATATAAATAATAAATATAAGAAACACTAATTTACCCTATAAATGGAACAATCCTCACAAAAATACTCTAGAATCAATTTCTTACATACCTTAATATCACCTTCTCTTACAACAAACAATAACAAAAATTTAGTTTGGTGATCAAATATTTTCCAAACATTAGACAACAATAGCAGTATTAACAAATAGAGCTGAAGTCAATTTCTGTTCTATATTCTGAATTACTTGCAGAAAAAGGAGCTCCAAAATCAGGTACGTCGACGAAGAAAAAGAAGTAGAAAAGCAGAAGAAAGAGAGGAGGCCTCCTGAAGAAAACAAGAAAAGAAAAAACAGTATGGTGCAACAAATAAATACATACATATACAAAATGACTAGAATATTGAGAGCAGCAATATATATAATTTTATTGGAAAAAGTCATACGTCATGTTAACTTAATCCATCTCAATAACCCACAAATTTACGTTGCTGATCGAGCTTCACGAAATTTCTTTACTAAAGATACATGACTCTTACGAACATCACGATCATCGCTAACATTCCGAAGCAATAAGGTATTGGGTGTTAAGTATTTTAACACCTGATACGGGCCAAGCCATCTTAATGATAAGCTTTTATTAATTTTATCCAGCAGAGATGACTTGATCTGAGATTTTATTAAAACTTTAGACCCCACTTCAAAATCTGAAGGCGTTCGATGTCTATCATATAAGAGCTTTCGACGGTGCCAAGCCCTTTCCATATTCTGCATTGCTATTTCCAATACATTCCTATTAGGTTTTGATGTAAATACTTTATCGAGCCTCCATTTAACATCTAATGGATCATTAACGTTATAATTGTATTTTAATTCCATAGGAGAGACTTTCGTTTCTTCGTGAACAGAATTATTAAAGGAAAATTCAATCTCCCCCAACATCCTATCCCATTGATCTTGCTTATTATGCAGGTATATTTTGAGCGCGTCCTTAACACCACGAATGTAACGTTCCGACGAGTTAGACGCAGCAAAATATGGCGACAATCTACAATCCCGGATTCCCAAGCTATGCAAAAAATCCACGAAAACTTGAGAAGTAAACACTGAAGCATTGTCATGAACCAAACAATGAATATATCCGTGTCTATTCATTAATTTCCGGAGAATTTTAATAATCAAAAAACTTTTTAACTCCCTCAATGGCTCGAGCATCAAGAATTTGCTACAACGATCCACAATAATTAAAATATAACGTCCTGATTTACTTCGAACCAATGGACCAATGACGTCCACGTGCCATTCAGAGTTAATAATACTATTTATTTCAGAGGATAAAACACCTCTCGGACGAGTATTTGAAGCCTTTGCCTTTTGGCACAACTCGCATGAGGTTATATAGGCGTTAATTTCCTCCCACATTTTCTCCCAGGTATAACGTCTCGATATCCTAGCTATACATTTCCTTACTCCTAAATGAGTTCCGAGCAGAGGATCATTATGATATAAATCTATAATCATTGGCCGAAGAGAAACAGGAATACATATTTTATATGGTCGAACGTTAGCTTTTGTTCTCTTGCATAAGATGCCATTAACGAGCTTATACGTTTTGATTTCTTCCCCTTTCTGTAGACGCTCTATGATTGAAGAACATTCTGGATCTTTTAATTGATGCTGTTTTATAGAAACTGAGGAACTAGGATTATCCCATAAATTAATATTAACTAGATTTCGATCTACATCCTCTTTTCCTAACGATGTTTGATAAATATCAAAATCGAAGGGATCATGAACACGTGAAACAAAATCTGCACCTATATTCTGGACAGATGATTGGTGTTTTACATCAAAATTAAAACAAGACAGTCTATAAATAAGACTTCCATACTTTTTCATTCGTCTTACATTACTTAATGCAAAAGTTAAAGCTTGATTATCAATCAATAAATCAAACCTATTATGTAAATACAACTTGAAACGTTCTATACTCTCAACCACCGCTAATAATTCTAAATTATAAATACTCTTATGAAAATCTGAAGGTTTAAGTTTGCGGGAGAAAAACGACACAGGCCTAATATTTCCATCGTCATCAATTTGCTCGAGGACCCCCCCCGAGGGCGCGCATTGATGAATCTGATCTGACAGTAAACTTCCGATTTAGATCAGGTAATTTCAAAATCACATGACTCTCAAATAATTCCTTTACTTTATCCAATGCAGCTTGTTGTTCTTCTCCCCAAACAAATTTTACTTTTGCCGAACGCAACTTATGTATTGGGTACATAATACCATTAAAATTTGGAATGAAACGAGCGTAAAACTGGACAAATGCTGCCAATGAAATTAATGACTTTTTGTTTTTGGGAGCGGGTAAATTTCGAATAATGTCCAATCGCTGAGGATCCATTTCCAAATTTCCATTTGATATTATGAAACCCAAATAACTTACACTTGTCTGAAAAAATGTACTCTTGGTAGGTGAAATGGTTATACCACTATTTCTGAAAATATCAAGAACTGTTGTTAATAACTTTTTGTGTTCTTCCACATTATCACTATACAAAATGACATCATCACAATAAAATTCAACACCTTTGTCCCGTAAATGATACAAAAGTTTATTCATTACTTCCATCAGAGCAAAGCTCCCCATAGCTAAACCAAAAGGTAATTTATTATACATAAAACTACCTCTATGGGTGACAAAGGAAGTATATTTCCTAGCATTTTCAGTCAAAGAAATTTGTTGATACGCTGCAGATAAATCTAACAAAGAAAAAACTTTACCACTACTCAATGAAGACAAAACATCCTCTATAATAGGAGAAGGCTGACTAACAATACTAAGTTTTTGGTTCAATTTCGAGTAGTCAATTACTAATCTTTTCTCTCCTGATTTTTTGTTGACTAAAAAGGCTGGAAATGCCCAAGGGCTATTAGATTTCTGAATTATATTATTTTCTAACAAGTCATCTAAGATGCCATCAAGAATTTTTTGATCCTGCCTCGATATCGGATATGGTTTTAATCTTATTGGGGTGTCATCTGTTACATGTATATTTAATTCATAATTCTTAATAGTGCCTACCTTTTTAGTAATGACATCGTCATATGACAATGCTAGTTGGTCCATATATTTTTGAAGTTGGTCTTGGGGATCGTTGAGCTTGGAATCCACTTTAAACTGCTGGCAAGAATCATCGTCTTTCCCACAACATACTTGATGTGACGCCCCATTACTACACGGAAATGCAGACGTGGTCCCATGTTCACCCGATGACTCCAAACTGCTCGTGTGGTTTGAACCTTGCACACCACCAGATGCATGATGTATCCTCACCATACCACTTACACCAGGAAGACATGAAGGTATTCGATTAGGGTTGGAAGCAGCAGGGATAAATAACTTCACCTTTCCCTGCCCTGGTTTTGATGACGCACCTCGTTTACTAGGAAGAGACTTCGAAAAGGAATTAGATTTCACTGCACCACAAATATATTGTTTATAGTAAATATTGTTATAATCACGATTATTATTGAACGTTATACGATCATTATGTGTGTCAATGATCATGCGATATTTTGATATAGTATCTACACCCAAAATAAATTTAGGGTTCAATCCAGGGCGAACAAAGAATTTAACACTCACTTCTCTCGTCTCCAACACTAACGGTAATTCAACATATTCTGTCATAGTAATGGTTACGCCATCTATTCCCATGCCTGAAAATGTTTCTTTCTTACGCTTTACACTATGAAATCGTTCAAATTGTGTCACTAATCCATCATCTATTAACGATACTGTCGAACACGTATCGATTGCGCCTTCAAACACCCTTCCGAAGATACGAGCTTTCATAAAAATAGCAAGAGGCCTTTGGTCATGCATCTTTTTTCTATCACCACTCATACCGTTACACCACTGTTCATTAGAAGAATCATTAATTTGATGTTTATACTGACAAAGTTTTTTATTAACCGTTTCGGCATACCTTTTATTTGGACAGTTTATTATCTTATGCGCACCAGAACAAAAATGACATTTAATTTTCGGCGGCGAATCTTGATATGACTGTTCATACGTTAATACAGCCCGTTGATAATTAACATAATGTAACAACTGCTCTTTTAGTTCATCTAAACTATCTGGGTAACGATACCGAAAAATTTCATATCTTAACTTTGGGTGCATGCCATTCATAATATAATGTAAAAGCGAGTCTGGGTCGTGATCTCCAAGCAGTAAGTAATGGGTATCACACAAATGATAATAGTAATCCATAATATTCTCATGTTTATTTTGGAAACGTTCTAAATAATCTCTTTTTATCACACGTAGCCCCGTGCTACTAATGAACTGTTCACGTATACGAGTCAAGACACTTCCCCACTCAGCATTTACGGCAATATTATGTAACAACACTTGACGCAAAGAACCCTCCGTTCGAGCAAGAGCTGCCATAAATACAACATCAGATGAATAAAGACCAGTTTTTATAATTCTGTGAATGCCCAATAACCATTCAAACAAGACTTTTTCATTATTACCATTACATAATGGTAATTTAGCTATCATTTGTTCGAAGGGCAAAAATGCCACAGAATGATAAAACTTATCAGATTTTAAAGGATAAACATTGCTTTGCTGGTCAAAACCATGTCCCAACCAAACATTCCTATAACAAGGCAACGAAGCTCTTTCTTTTTCTTCCCTCACGTGCAACGAGGAAGAGGGATGATCAGCTGTTGGCAGGTCACGCGACTCCATAAACTGAGACTTTGTGGGTGTATGTAACGGCTGTGATAGCAAAACAGAAGGTGTACCTCGGCTAACAGCAAGAACAGGATTTAATATCAACTTTTTCTTTTTCGTTTGTGAGGCACTTTCAATATCGTCTCTTTGTACACTCGTGGTTAAATCTATTGGTACATCCAAGGTGACATTTCGCAACTGATTTATCAAAGTATTCACATCCGTCGGACCATCAGTAAAATGTACAGTCCGTCCAGTATTAACAGGAACTTGAACATTTCGTAAGCTAACCTCATCATCTATGACAATATTAGGGTCACCAACACTCGTATTTTCAAAGCTACCCGTTCGCTCCATAGCTTGAATAGTTAACAATGGTATAAATTCAGATTTTGACAGAATCATAAACCAGGATAAATACAGAGACAAGGCACAAAATTCCTTTGGTGCATTCAGTAACAATATTGCATAGGAAAATCCTGTATGAAACGCGATAATTAATACATTTACATAAGCGTATGACATTAAATAGCTTACTCTTGCATGCTACTCGATATTTCACAACGGTACGCTTGAAAGTTAGGGCGATAAATAGACAGACAAGCAAAGAGGAGTGAAGCCATGAAATGTGTGTAATGTAAGGCTGAGTGTTAAATGAAATAACACTAATAGGCCTACATCCGGGAGAGGGATACGCAATATGAAATAAAGGTCTCCCCCACACCAATATAAATAAAGTCTGTCCAATGAAAATATATTAATAAATTTAGCAATATATAGGTTATTACTCCAATACGTTATATGAGGTTTGAATATAATTTAGACTGAAATGATAATTTATAACTTACTACGAATATGTGTGAGGCATATATTTGAAACAAACTCCAACAAAATTAACGATACAAAAAAAATAACAATCCAACTATAATTTTAAGTACAGCAAAATGCTCTAAATGGAAGATACCCTGTCAGAATAGCATCATATTAAGTTTACATACTCTTCATTGGTCAAATACTCTCGTACTTCGATAGGTCACCAGCACGGATTATAAACCAGAAATGCCTCGTGATACAACAGACCAAAGAAAGTAAGCACCGTATAACAATATTAGATTTAAAAAAAAATCAATTAAGCAAGCAAAAAAAACAAATGAAAGGAACTATAATTAAATTATAGAAAACGGGAAAAAATGCAATACTTACGTTTCCTGTTGGATCACGTGGGGCATATGGTTGATAAATCCGTCTAATGCCAACACAAAGTTACAATTATCAAACCACACTCTTATTATTAATGCCTTCGACTAAATATTTTCAGTGGAGCACCATATTAAATAAAGAATTACTTATCACTTTCACTCAAAATATAGTACTAACTAACAAGCCCTTTACTATGCACTGTACATGAAGAAGAAAAAAAATTGCTCCCGTAGGTCAAGTAGATTTCATGGCTTCTAACCTGGTCATAGATGACAAGGGCCAGAAACCATGAAAATTCCCACCAGAGGGCAATACAATAGAAGTTTACGTAGATAGATACATACTCCAAGTACACCAAGGAGCAAAAGTTCATACATTCCATCATGATTTGTTTACCAACGTTTTAAATAAAAATTACAATGAAAACATTAAATAGAAAAACAGACTTAGGTAAGAATAATAACGTAAAGATGGAGATCATACGTTACAACACTCTACATAATTTGATGAGCATGTCTATCAGCAATGCGTGTTTGTCCTTTACTAATATACAGTGATCGTCTCTGATAACCCCACTGTTAACAAGGTTTCCAAGTTGTTTAATAAGGAACTGGCAGAACTTTGTCAAAAAGATTTGGTAGATATTGGGACATGTCCTATTTTCATAGTCCACTAAAATCTATCCAGACATTTAAGGAAGATGGAATGACATTGGTTATTAATGTTTAGCATTACTTCCATAGATGACCTTCTTGTTGGGAAGAATACGAGACTATTCAACAGGAACTAGATCTACCATCACACAGGTATCTGAAACACACCACAACCAGGTGGTTATCATATATAACTGCATGTGATAGATTACTTGAACAGTAGACTAGTGTACTACGGTACTTCTTGAAGTACATTCTATCTACTAAGAAAACAGATGTTTTGGACAAGCAATCTCTGAGAAAAATTGTAAATCTTCTGAAGAAGCCTGAGATGTTAGCTGAGTTGCACTTCATATTCTCTTCTGCCAAATTATGTGAGAAATTCACACATCGTTTCCAGAGTGAAATTCCACTGAATTATGTGAGAAATTCACACATCGTTTCCAGAGTGAAATTCCACTGAATTATGTGAGAAATTCACACATCGTTTCCAGAGTGAAATTCCACTGAATTTTGTTTTATATGCAGAGTTATTAAAAGTCATTGGAACTATCGCAGGCAGAATGTCCAAAAGTGTTGGTATTTATGTGATGAAGTCATATTCATATGACTGGATGTTGTGTGAATTTGACATTTTACTGCTTTGACAAATTTTCATTTCAGAGGAAACAATAAATGAACTATAAGTTACCACAGATGGAACTTATAGTTGTCCAATATATATCTACAATTCTCGAAGAGTGTACAAGCACATTATATTTCTAGTGGTTAACATTTAGTGCAAAATAAAATGACTCATTTTGTTCACATTAAGCGAGCATTTGCATTTCTCAATCCTCAGGCAAGAAAACCACAAAGCAGCTGCAGATACATCAGAAATATAGCAAAAGCACTATCTGTGGCCATTCCAGATATTTAGCTTGTTGACGAGTGGAAATTGCAACTTGAGCATGAACCTGCTATAAATGAAATCACCTCTTCACGTATTGGCAGTTATTGGGCCCCTTCTTTTATGGGACTGAAAAAAGGGGATAAGGAGCATTCTACTTGTCTCATGGTAATTCAGACATTAAGAAAATTATCCGTATTAAATTATGTCGTGTAGAACTTTAAACAGTATTTTGGTGTTAAAAGATTCTTCGACTTTTTATAATAAAATGCCTTATCTCGTTCCAATTTTTAAGAACATGATTATCTTGGGTCAAAATGCTTATGAGCATTAAGCATTATCAACAGTTTCTGGAGGATCTGCAACTAGCCCAGGAAAGAAATTGAGAGAAAGAAATTGCCACACTTATGAAGAGAAATTGAAGTTGAAAAAAGTAGAAAGAAGTTTGAAAAATGCTAAGAACATAGAAGAAATTGAAGGCAAATTTAATGAAAGAAAGTACAGTGACAGCAAAGAACCTGCAAATACTGTGCTTAGTGAAGCCACAAATCAATTTCGAAAGGCTCTTAAAAAGAGGGATCGGAAGGAGATACAAATTACATAAGGCGTGTTTTAAAGGTGTCATGTCTTTGAAAGAAGAGAAAAACAAGGATATTCAGACTCTTCAACCAAGTGTTGAGAATAAGAAAGATGCTCTTACGACATCATTGTTTAATGCACTGTCAAAGAAAAAGTGAATTTGCCTAAGTGAAAATGTTTTGTCTGTTTTATTTTTTTTTTAACGCTTCTGATATGTGTGTCAAATTTCAATGACAAATGTATCTTTAAAAGACGACAAAAAAATAAATAAATAAATAAAATCCATCCAGGGCCAGAAATAAAAGTTTTGTTCAGCTGAAGACCGTGCAGCTGAGTTCTCACTCAGCTTTCTTTGTAGAATGTTTCTGGTCGTAACCGACATCTTGATAAATCACTAAAAAAAATAGAAACCTATGAGCGACAGAGTTAATTTGTGAAATTTCTTATCAGTGACTGGCCAGTCTTCAAAGCCTTGTTTTTTACGTGATTTAATCTACAATGTAACTTTTTTTTTCAATACCATTAGGCACTTTTATGCCTGGAATTTCGTCAGGGGTGATGGAGAAGGAAATTGCACCGGACTAACTGCTCTCAAATAGACTGTAGTTTTGAATATTGTTATAAGTCAAGGAATTGAACGGAACAAGGAATGTGTTGAAAGTTAATCTTAATGTTCTTCAAACCGTGCCTGAACATACCTGGGTGTGTATAGATGCGTTACCTCCTTAGAAGACTAATTACATCGGAAGGGAGCAACATCTGAATCATAAGATCCATCTCAATATCTAAAATTTCCATATAACCTCTGACAATAATTCGCCTTTTAAAAATAATAATAGAATCGACGGAATACCGTAAAATAGAAACACAGACACCAGCATAGAGTCACCATCGTTTTGAACAGTGGGAAGGAGAAAATTCACAATATAATCCTCCAAACATAAACCAACCCTGTTGCTGGGAAAAAGTTTAAATCATTAGGCCACATTACTCTCTTCCGATCATCGGTAGTCCATGTTTTATGTTCTCGTCATCGTCTTTTTCATGCTGCTTCACTGACGTTAGTGGCCAGTTTTGAAAACGGAACCTGACTTCAGATGTTAAGATTATGCATCTTTCACCGGAGACATAGGTGCGATTGTAGAAATAGGTCGCTGCAAATGCTGATTGAATTTTGCAGCCAGTTAACTGTACAATTCTTGGAGACAATTCTCTTGAATAGTCAGCGATCCCTCTCTCCTAGGGTTGGTATCTGCTCATTATTCCTCTTCTTTAATGATGGTTTCGCCACGTGTTCCGTATACTTCACAACTTTGTACAATATTGCTCTCGATGCGCATAAACCATGGCACCCTTGGATTCACTTGTACCAATTAACTATGCATCCACAATGTGCCTATTAGAGATTTTTCATTCTGCTCTATTGTCCATACGAGTCCCTGCATCGCTTCACCGCGTACTACTCACTAGAACCGCCCGTAAGGGAAGGGAGGAAGTTTTATTTATATTTACGGATGTTTGAATGAAAACGGGAAAGCGAAAATTCCATTGCAATGATAACCACTTTTAAGGGTAGTGCAAAGGTGAATGGAAAATGCGGAATAAATAGACGAACATTATTCTTCTATGTTAACACGTATATTTGAAGTTATACCGTGATTGAATTTTTAATCTTCTAATACGTTTATGTATTCGATTGTTTAGGTCAGTTCATTTACTAGCGTATTCAATCAGTTCATTTAATCATATGTTTACTTAATCATTAATAATATTGGCGAAATGGGAAATGTGCTGTGCCTCAAAAAGAATATAATAATTTCACTAATTAAAAATTATACAAACAAAGTGAAGATTCATACAGACATGATTTATGTTTTAACACGTCAATACACGCCCCCCAATTGTAACATGAGGACACGCCATGACGGCAATTTGCCCACGCAAGTTTTGATAGTTAATTTCAGTATTTGTACATTTTTATTGAGAGTGAAAAATTTATTCTATGAAATTTTGGCTTCTTAGCTTATTATAGACACTTTCAGTACCTAAAAAAGATTAACCTAAAGATTTTGAGAAAATTTTTGTTATGTTTTCACAGTTTTTGATTTTCTATTACTACACGAGAACACGCCACGTTAGCATATTGCTGCACTCTTTGATTTACAAAGTAACGCCAGAACACGCGCTGTGAGCAAATTGCCGCATTAGCTATTTGGACTATTGGAAATTTTCTCCGTCATATTAACACATGTTTTATTATTACAAATACAAAAAAAATGTACAAAAACATCATTGATGTACTAGAACAGTGATGTTATGAAACTAGTCCAGTGAAATTTAGAATGTATATTTACATGTCACCTTCTCCGTCCTTATCGTTTGCAGCTAGTCCTTGGCCACCCTCGGTGCAGTTTGTACATGATTGTCTTATGTTTCTTGCATTTCGGAGTGTTGCAGTTGATGCATAAGACAGTAATTTTCCTGTTCTTTCTGCGAGAGCAGATACCGCAAACTCTATTGTGACCTCGCTGATCAGGTGCTGCTTGAGGTTCTTGTCTAGTTGGCTGAAGTTGGAATATTTCAACTAGCCGGTCCTTTATTGACCTTGCGATTGGATAGTTTGCAGCTATTCTTCTTTGCGCATGATCCAAAATAAGCTGTCGGCCAAGTGATTTCAAGAAGTATTTTCTTGCAGGCTTATTGAATTCATTATCTCCCATGTTTTTGGCTTTCCAAATAACAAACGAATTTATTCCACCAACATTCAATTCAAAGAAAAACATGGTTAGTGGCCAGCTATGTGATATACTCGATACGCTATACTCTTTTTGCATTGCGTCACTGACATCTACACCACATTTGTTTTTGTTGTAGAAGGTAATTGATGGTTTGCTTGCATCACCTGTACTTTCACCAAACTCATCGTCCTAGTGCCATGTGGAAAGTAATACAATATACGTGTTCTTTGCAGCTTTGTACGATACTAGTGCCACTTGTTGTTCTACTCTTCAAACAATACGTTTAAAGAATAAGCAAACGGCCCTTAAAATACAACACTTAACACTAGAACACGCCAGTTAGCAGCCTGCTCACAACAATCTTTACGTGGTCACACGCGCCATTAGCAATTTGCTCACGGTGACCAATAAACACCCTTCAACTCCCGAACCATGCGCGTGACTGGCAAGACCGGTCAGGGTCAGGTGGAGGTGGGGTGGGTAGGGAATAACTCGGCCCCTCCGCCCCTATTGTCTTAGAATAAGGAAAGTGCAGGTGTTTTTGCAAAACTGCGGCAATTTGCCGCGGGTGCGTGTAACGACGAGTTAAAAAGAATATCAGTACGAAGTTTTATGGTCGATAAAGCCTTTAAATTGAAAAGAAGAAAAAAAAATGATTGTCGTAATAAAGAAAGACGGTCAAAAGAAGAATTTGCTTTAATTATAAATCAAGATTACGAAAACGGAAAGTAAACTTGAGTTTTGCAGGCGTAGAATAACTCTAATGTAACACGTATTTTCTGTTAAAATAAAAATTTCCAACTTTAGAGTGGTTTTATGGGGAATTGGAAAACTTTCCTGTATTATTTATATGGGACATCTTCTACATCCCAAAATGTTTAGGCACTTACGGCAGAATTAGAGTGATGAAACTTGGCATGATTGTCGCCTTCCAGAACTAACCCACAGGAAAATTGCCAAACGTGAATATTTTTAGTTTTTAAGGGATCTCAGAGAAATTCCCATGTTATTTAAATGGACGTTTTCTTGGAATACAAAATCTTATCTTTTAGATAGTTAAAATAGGAAAAGAAACACGGTAGAATTGTTGGATTAAGAGGTGCGAGGCCGTGGGTCGAGTCTGCCACTCGTGGGGTATCTGGGGGCAAAGCGCCCAACCGGCCAAATTCAGAAAATATTAAGAGCAAATGCACGAAATTCTCTCTTGATGCAAAGGCTGATATCTATAAGAGATGCGAGGCCGTAGGCCGATTAAACACGGGGGTCTGGGGGCAGATCCGCCAGCTAGCCAAAGGCTTGTATTGATAATAATAAATAGTAAATGATAAGAAATGCTCATGTATTAATGCTAATACAGTACTACTGTCTGGAACCTGAAATTCCTGAAAAGAAGAATAAGAGTGTTAAACAAGAACATTCCAATTAACAGAGTACAAGAGTATATAAATTAATTAATCTAAAACTTGCTAAATGCCCAAACTAACTTAATATACGTAATCTAAGGTTTGCTAATCATCTAAACTAATATCAACACTATACTATATAGGTACACTACTACTACTAATACTGCCACTACTGCATGCATCAACTGCTAAGTGCGAAGGAATACCATCAAAGCGAAAACTATTTTAAATTTCTAATCATATATATTGTAAAATTCTACTAAAGCAGGTAGAAGGTAGTACAATTACACACGGGAATCGTTTTCTCCCACTACTAGTTCTATATAAAAACTTCCTGATATAAAACAGTATACTAGTCAGTGGTGGTTGGTGACTTATGGAATGAAGGAAGCAATGGTTAAGGTACCAAATACTACAAACAACTGAAATATTTTATAATGTTACTCACCTGACGCTTAAATTTTTCCATCCTTTCTGTCAAATTCTTCGCGTGGGACGTAAAACTTAAAGATTTCTTTTCATTTTCTTCCATCGTCATTCATTTGCTTTGTCCTTGTCTCCCTTAGCCTAACAGCCATAATCGTGTGATGTTAAACTGAAAAAGTCAAATGTCAATGTGAACCTTCTCGTCCGCGAACCGGATGAGTTTTACTTTATTTTGCACAACTCCCACTGTGGTGGCGATAAGATTTTACTTAAGGTTCAGTTTCGCGTGAACAAGAAAAATATACGTACGTGTTCGTAAAGAGACTGCATGAAAGAAACTTTAGTAAATAAATAAAAATATACGATGAATAAATAAAAATATATACTGAATTGGTCAAAGGTTTAGTTTCCATAAGATGGGTCTGGTAGCGCTTAGTTACTTTTAACATCATTCGAAACAGCTAGTTTGATTGTGTTGTGACAGTTGTCATGTCAAACTTTGATATAGTGCGGTTTTGTGAAATGAGTTCACTGTTAAAAGTGGAGGAAACAAAGTAACATTTTCAGCATATGCTAAGGCTCAGGTTCAGGAACGATTTAAGAAAAAATGTATTGTGTAAGAAATAAACTGTGAGTAATCGAACATTTCGAAAATGATTTGCGAAATTTCTGGCTAAAGATTTCTCACTGGATAGTGATTTAAAGTTGGATAGGCCAGGTTAAATTGTTAATAGGCAAATCAAAGTATTAACCCCCCGTTAAATTATATGGAGGTATATTCTGCCGTGCTAAGCGAAAAGGCCTGAACTCCATTTCACATACTTTCGAGAAAATAAGCAAAACGCTTTTTGGCTTAGGCTGTACGTTCAAATGTGTTGTATTTCAGTAAAACTTTATTAAATATATTTTCACGATCTAAAATTTGTGTGGTAATACAGTTAAATGTTTTTGCGTATGAATTGCCACTTAAGGTCTTTTTGCTTACTTTCAGTTACAGTTTTGAACATAAGGCAAACACTCATGACGTCATTACCCCCTACCTATTGGTCAAACCACGTCAGTTTCACTTTAGATAGACGCAGAATTGTACGACGAACATTCCCATATCAATATCTCGATTTTCGAAAAATGTGGAATTAAGGTCTTTTCGCTTAGAACGGCAGTATTGTCACCCCACTTTTTTAAGTACACAACTTTACAATTTTCATTGTGTTATTATTACCGTGTTATTGTATTATTATTACTACAAGGAACACTAACCACGACTGCAAGTATATCTTCAACCAACATAATGAATTTGTTTTACATAATAATAATAATAATAATAATAATAATACCATAAATATTTTTTTATTTGAGTGACTTACCATAACAGAATCGAAGAAATTAGATGACTAATTCAAGATTAATTGATAATCATTATTATATCACGCGGGAGACAGTTGTATACTCATCATATCCAAATCAAGCGTTGAAAATGGTTTGCACGCATAAGCTTGATTATGTCACTAATACCGTTTTTAGAATGCGATTCTATATTTCAACGTAATAAAAAAAATGTTCCGTTTTTATAGTGACTGGATATTTTACAATAATGTTCATCGCAAGGGATTGTGGGAAAACGAAATAAATCACTATCAACTTCACGAAATAGTGGTGTGTATACCCTTCATAAAAGTGGAATTACGTCTTCTATTATGAACTACTTCCGGGAAACGAACTTCTAATTCTAAGAAGAACTGTTCATGATTAGCCCAACTGAGTTTACGGAAAATGCGTAACCTTCCATCAGGATAACCCAAGATTGTGTGTTTCGTTGAAGATCAGGCAAAAAGGTGTCACAGCTTGACTGGGAAGTTCCGGCTCATCCGACTCATTCACCAGATACTGCACCATCGGATTTCTATTTATTATTATTATTATTATTATTATTATTATTATTATTAATTATTATTATTATTATTATTATTATTATTATTATTATTATTATTATTATTATTATTATTATTATTATTATTATTATTATTATTATTATTTTCAAAATTATCTTAATGGGAAAATATTCAGTAACCTGCAAGACTATAAACGGTACGATGAACAGTTCGGTGCTAAACAAAAAATCTAAAGTTTTGGGAAAGTGGCTTTGTAAAATAGTCTGAAATATGGAAAAAAGTAGGGAACAAGGTGGTGATTGTATTATGCGATTGTGTATTGGTGCAATTGAAAACTATCTTTTATAGTTCACCTTTCATCAAAAATGTAATGTAATGTTCCAAGTTTTTCTCATGTAATTTTAATGAGAACTGTCGAAGATTGTTTTAAGATTAACTGCAGATTTTTGTTTTTTCAGACGAAATTTCTCTTGACGTTGATCAGATATTAAGAAGCGTACAGTCTGTTATCCCGCCTCGCAATACCACTCCGAGTGACGCCAGGTTAGGTGCTGAAACTGCCTCAAATGCCGAGATAAATGTAGAAAGAGGAAAGGCATGTAGTGAGGTAAGCAATTGTATTATTAATTCTGTTATGAGGAACCATTCATATCACAAGTCACCTAGTGGCTTTCCGTTTTCAACCGTTTAGAAACGCGAAAATAAATGCCGATTTTCAAAATGGCTCGAAATCGAAAGCAGATAAGTTTGTCATGATAACGGTATCTCATGTAAAATGATATTGTCTAGGGCGCTCTTGTTTCATATTTCGATTATCTATTTGAAGATATCACATAATTACTGTAAAATTAGCGGTATTTTAATTTCGCCGGGATGAAGCCTCTTAAATTTTACGAATCTTAATGGTCGAAAATTGTTTTGTAACCTTATACAAGGGTCACTAGAAAAGTTTTGAGACATGGAGCTCTTGGTATACATATCTTTATCTCTGCTACAAGGAAGCCAAAAAAGTTCATGCCGTTTTCGACAACCCGTGAATCATACGCTCACAAAGAAGAAACGAAATAATATATGTGGCTGCCAAGCGATCGGGAATTAATCTGCTCATCGACCTTCACTAATACAGGCACGTTGCACAGACAGCAGTTATATCTCGTCCAATCGAAAAGAAATTGAGGTATCAAAGCATCTTGTTCGCTTGTGTTTGTTATACGGCAATAAAGTGGCCCAGTCAGCTGCCGCATATGCCAGGCATTTGAGGAGAATGCCATGAACGAACATACCGCCAAGCATTGGTTCCAGAAGTTCCATTCGGGAGATGTAATACTTCCGGACGAATCTCGCAGTAGATGACCACATGTGTTGGATGACGAAGCCCTGAAAGCAACCATCGAGCAGGATAGTGGTCTAACATTTGGTGAACAAGCAAAAAGGTTCCATATTTCCGCTGAAACTGTCAGACTGCACACCTGCATGGAATAGGAAAGTCATACAAATTAAGCAAGAGCGCACCACATACACATTGTCGGCAGCCAACAAGGAACAGCGAAACAGTTTGTGTGTCCTTGCCCACTCGGCACTTAAACACACCCATCTTTGATCACTTATTGGCTAGTAACGAAAACTGGGTCCTCTATGACACTCCCAAACGTACCAGACATTGGTTGCCGCCACGTGACCCTGTTTCTCACACCTCAAGATCACCTCTGTACCTCTGAAAGGTTGGGCTCTTTATATGGTGGAATCGTCGGCAAGTGATGCATTATGAGCTCTTTCCACCTGATGACACCATCACTACTGACCTCTGCTCTCAGTGGTTGCAAAGGGTGAATCGCAAAAGTGGCAAGCCGGCATTGGTGAATCGCAAAAGTGTGCACTTCTTGCACGACAATGCCAAGCCACATATGGCAAAGAGGACCCGGGAGACTCTTCAGTAACTTGGCTGGGAGAAACTTCCATGCATCACATTCACCGGACCTTGCGCCAATAGATTATCACTTGTTTCATTTTGTAACAACCACCTCTGTGGGACATTCTTCGCAAGTGAAGAACTGTGGAATGCACTCACGGACTTCTTTGCATCCACAATCGCCGAGTTTTATCACCAAGGTATTGTGCAGCCACAGGAACATTGGTTAAAGGTGTTCGGTAATGATGGAGATTACTGCAAAACCTAAAGGTACATACTGTCCACTGCATTGCTCTTTGTTTATCACTGCTCTAGAACTGGGTTTGCATATATAGTGACAATATATATATATATGAAAATAAAAGCAAAGCCAGTAAAAAACTGCTAAGAGCAATTATCAGATTGGTGAGGGGAGGTCGTCATGTAGTCATGGAATTCTTATGTAAAATCATATAAGATCTGGGAAGTCAATTTTTTTTTTTTTTTTTTTTTTTTTTTTTAAATAGCAGGATTCCTATAGGTTCTTATACTCCAAAAGACTGACTTCTATAGATATTTTGAAACTTATCACGACGGGAGAAATGTGTTGAGAGACTTGAAGCCATGTTGAAAAGTAGCTTTAATGATACTCTTTACTTTTTATATATTCTTGATGTGTTATACAGAGTGGCCCAAAAATAGGTATACACTCCTGCATTGATCAAGTATAACATTCTAGTTTATGGATTTATTTGCTTCGAGTGTTCCGGGCTTAAGTTATAAGTAAAAAGACATTAAAAACAAATAATAAAGAAACCATGGATAACAATAAGAAATTATATAAAATACGGGACGGGACTGTATACCTACTTTTGGGCCACCCTATAGACTACATTTTCTTCTACACAATTTGTTATGCGTTATTTATTGATCTGCTCTAGTAGTTCTGTATCATACGAAAGATTCCTTTTCATAAATCTTATTGAAGATCTATTTATCTCACAAGCTTTAAAAAAAAAAAAAAAAAAAAAAAAAATAGAAAGAAATGCCCTGTAAAAGTTATCCTGTTACTGTATTCTAGCTTATTCTTCAGGATTCCCACCAACTGAAAAACCCGGAGAACCTGGAAGAATCATGGAGAATACAGCTTACTCCTGAACAGTGGCGAAGCGTAATCCCACAAGTAGGGTAGGCCTGATAAACTAATAACACAAATAACATTTAATATTTCATAAAATGTTTAAAATTATAGTCAGAATTCTATTTTCCTTATTGAGTTAAACAAAAGGAACTACCAAATCTATTTATTTTAAATAACTTTCTTAGCTGTATTTCTAACATTGTTTACAGTTAAATTTATGTGCATGTATAAGTAGTAGTTGTTTTGTTGTTGTTTAATTTAACAACGCAAGATATTTAATATTGTATTCTATGCAGTGACGTATTTAAGGAAATGGCTTCCGGGCTTAAGCACTCACCGACATTTTATCGCAACTTTTTATTGTTTTATATATGTTGCAGAATTTTCACATTTCCAGAAATAAAGTTAGCAAAACCGCTCCCGAAACAAGCAAAGTCCCCCGAAAAACTCAAATAAAATTACACAGAAATATTATTATTTTATCCCGTACGGTAGCATTTGGTAAATTTATGTATAGTCTATGTTTAATGTGTCACACTTGCTATTATGGTCCAAGCCCCATGGAGGGGAAGAAACAACTATTCTGAATAACTCCTGAGAGTATATACCTAAATTAAACAAATTATCACTAATAGAAACCATAATTGTACATAGAAACTTTTTACTCTGGGTTAAGGAAATCTTTTTATAACATATTGGCATTGAAATATGCCTTCAACGCTAAAACTAAACTCCCAGAGGCGAGCCTTCGCACCTTCTCAACAATGCGTGCAATCTCCAGCGACAATAGCTTCGCTCCCTGAGCAACATAGCCCGTAAACTTGTCTAGCGAGCTGGTGAGGTTCAGACGGAAGAGACTCCGAGTGTTTCCAACCTACTATTTTGTTACCGAAAAAAAAATGTTGAAGTATTGACTTTATTTTATAAGAAACCAAAGATAAAGAAAATATACAGTAGAAAACAGGGTAGGCGTGGTCTCAGAGCCTCATAGTACGCTTCGCCACTGCTCGTGAAAAGTTCTGGTAAAGTCTGGGAATTTCATCAAACTGAGAAAAAAAATAAAGAAAAAAGAAAACTAAAATAGTCAGGGAGTTTTATGTACAAATTTTTCCAATACTTCTCAGAACCCATTTCTCTTTCTTGTCTTACCCGGTTGTATGGTGGAGGTTGTTTTTTTTGAAAAATTTCTGTATCTACACATACAGCATATTACATATACATGCATAGTTGGTAAGGAGCTTTCTAGGGGAGAAATATATTCAGTGTGTCCTTAAAGTTGCGCAACCCAAAGTTTCATTGCTTATATCTTTTGAACCAAGAACAATAAAGACCTGAGACGAAATAAATTTAAGTGTGTTCTATGTAGATATTTTCGAGATCATGACCAATGTTGGAATTTGTAACGTTTTTGTAGTAACGAAAGTACCGAAAGTGTAAAATAAATAAATAAATATATAAATAAAAAAAGTACAAAATGAAGAAAATCAATATTCAGTTGCAGAGAACTGATTTCCTGCGGGTGAATCTCCGTGTATATGAGCGATATGCATCAACATTTATCCAATGATGCGAAAATGTGATAAAGTTGATGCAGTGTTGCCATGTAAAAAGGCTATTTAATGCAAGTCTGTAAAGTGAGTGTTTTTTTTTTTTTTTTTCATGACAGAAACGCGGCCCCTGCCAACTTTACGAACACACTGTATATGCCTTTTTTTTTTTTAGATTGTATATAGACCAGATAGTTTTTTTTTTTTTTTTTTATCGTCACCTGAAAAAGCTGGAGAAGTTAGGGAATTGGTTTTCGCGAAATAAGTGGGAAACCTGTTCTTATACTTATTAATTAATTTATTGACAAGAACTGATACGTTGTACGAGATTTTATGACGTTTTAGCAACAATAAACAATACAAAAATAAATAGTAAAACTAGCAGTGTCACGTGTACACTACATACAGTAGTTTGGTTTGTATGGTGTGATATTTTCTCAATTAATATTAAAATCAATGTGGTACAATTTCTACCACTTTCGTTTTTACTAGAGAGTAAAGGCGAGAAAAGCACTTCCTGCCATCTATTAACCAATGTCACTGTATAGCGATAAATTAAAACCAGAAGTGGTTGATTTTCTGCCACTTTCGGATTTAATGGAAAAGTGAGAGAGGACATGGAATATATTCGTGGGACGTTTAACTAATTGCAGGAAGCTGCTTCTTGTTATCTGTTACCGTTATTATTGTATAGTGATCAACACAAAAAACCGGAAATGGTTTATTTCTACCACTTCCGGTTTCATATCGCCTCCATTAACGAACTCGATTTCTAACTTCTGACCCTCTACATCTAACTACTAAGTCTGGTGGTGATCCATCCAATAGTTGTAGAGGTTTTCTGCCTCCCAGACGGATGGATAGGGTGAATATATAAAAGAGTTTTGGTAAAACAAGGTCCTAAAAAATCAATAACAAATAAACAATAAAACATTCTACAAGCAAATTGCTCGTTAGTTAAAATGAATGTTAAAGGTACTAAATTTGCTCTTCTGTATCCTGTTACCGAAATTTCATTTAATCCTCAAATTCTCAGTGATTGCTGTCAGAATTGCCAAGACGTGGAGAAGATGATAATGAAGGTTTAGTGAGGATAAGATGAACAGAAATTAATTGCACATGTAATAAGTATATTATGCATTAACATTATCACATGTAAACACACATATTAATGCTAGCAGTGCAGGTTTTCACAGTACCAAAACTGGGTCATTTCTTAACCCTTCCAGTACCAAGACTGGGTCAATTTGACCCAGATGATCTTTTATAAGGAAATTGTATAATTCCAAAGAGCCGTAATGGGCTAATATTTTAGATATTCCTCCATTAACAACCATTTTTAATTTTGGAAACCATTTCAGTAGAATTCATATAAAAAAGTAAACACAGAATACCCAAAAATATAGCAGAAATTGTAGCTGGGTAAATTTCACCCAGCCTTGGTACTTCATGGCACGGCACACAAAAATAACGTATTTCATTATATATTATTATTATTATTATTATTATTATTATTATTATTATTATTATTATTATTATTATTATTATTATTATTATTTTGCTGAGTGAAACGGTAATTATTTTCTTTTACCTGCAACAATTACTTCCCCGTTGTACAGAGCTTTGATTGGAGTGAGAGCAATAGAAAGTTTTATTTTAGCAAATTGTTTTTTCCCCACCCTTTTCCCCTCTACAGTTATCGCTGTATATTTCTTTCTCAGCAATTGCTACATTGTTGTTCAGTACCATACAATATCTAGTTTTATTTTTAGCAAGCTACCTACATTGCTTCCCTTCTCTCCACTGATTCTTCACTGCTTCCCTTCTCTCCACTTATCGCTGTAAGTTTATTTCTGAGTAACTGCTTCATTGTAGTTCAGTTCGAGTGTTCTATGTCCCTGATAATATGAATCGTCGGAGGGAAGTGATGTCGGGAGATATATTGGATTTATGATTTGGCAATGATCTGAGTTCAGACGCTGAAGGAAGTGAAGTGTCGTATAGTGACAACGAACCTGAATGTTTGCGTGAGAGTGTTGAATCTTCAGACGCCAGTGAAAATGAAGAAACAAATAACAGAAATGTGGAGATCGCTGGATGCAAGTGAAGGTATGTACATCATTCTTCGGAAGTTTCTTCACATAATATTGTCAAGTAGTCATATGGTCCAACAGATCTAAGCAAAAATGTTTGCACAGAAGAAGAAGCATTTTCTTTGTTTATTTGCGAAGATATTACAAGTGCAATAGTGAAATATACAAACGAGAAAGGACAAACTGCTACTGAATCATGGAATAAAAGAAATTCAAATGTAAGTTCTAACAAAGACAGCACATACTCTCTATGTATAAATTTCTAATGTTACAGTACTGTAATTCAGGTATTGTTTGAAAGTGTCACGAGCCGCTACTGACATTGTATACAGCGTATAAAATTTATTATAATATAAAGAACGATCAGCTACATTGCCCTTTTTATTGTACGAAAAATGTTCGTAAAAGTGTAAGTGTTCGTAAACTCTTGATGACCACACATTTATGGGTTATCACGTTTCACTCCCGTATATTATTCGTTTTATATTCAGACCTAAATTCCCCATTCATTACTCAAAGAGATTATACTAGAAAAGGAACTTTTTTCTTTTTTAAATAAGTTTATGAATGTTTCTTGAGTGATTTTTTATACTTTATTATTATTGTTATGTAATTGCAATCAAAGTAAAATTCTAAATATTGTTTCGTTTTAATAATGTTTACTATCGGTAAAATATATCGAAATGCCATACCTTTTGGGGAGGGGGTATACAAACCTCACGAGAGGCATTTATTGAAATCAGAAGTATCTTTGGTATCTATTTATGTATGAATGGGACAGAGCCAAAGTGGACTCAAATAATTCGTATCTTTATTCACATTTCTTACTGATATGTATGCAAATTAAGTCGTATTTCTTTAACTTGGACTAATAAAAGTCATAGTGAACTAACTTGCACTAAATTAGTTCTTCTGTACTCTTCAGTATTTTGAAATTGTCCATATGTAATTCTGTATAATAATTTCACTTGTGCAACTGTTCATCTTTTTGTCCCTCTGAAATAACTCTTGACAATTATATTAACAAGTATGTAAAGATCAGTACAACGTATTTTTATGAGGAGTCCTTCGTGAGTGACTCGGCATTTGTGGTCAATTAGTCCTGGTTTCGAGTTTAAATGGAGGACAATTTCTTTTGGATGTAAGCCGAGAAGCGGTTTGGATTTAAGGTTGCCAACTGGCCGGTTTTTCACCGGCCTGGCCGGAAAACTTGCTGTTATTTTGATCGAGGCCGGTGACCGGTACAAACTTCTTACCAGCCCCTTTATGACCGGTTTTTTCAAATTTGTCTCTAGTTCGAAGGAATTTCATCTAGTTTGATGTGTAGATTTAAAAGGTAACTTCCATTCTGTAAATCCAAAACTGTCACCTTTTATCGTCTGTCAACAATTAATATATTTTGTTCATCTGTTTAGATAATTTTAAAGAAATGACAGGGACTGTATCAAGGAAAATTTGAAATTTACTCCTAAGAAATTTATACATTTATTGAGAGTGAAGAAGGAGGACTTAAAGCAATTTCCTGTATTTGAAGTGTACGTTTAAAGAATAAATTTCATTTTCCATATCCAAAATTTTCACGTAAAGATTAATATACTTTTGTTCATCTCTTTCGATAGTTTTAAAAAAGTGGCGGTTACTGATAAGTACAATAAAATGATTAATGCCGATTTCAGTTTCTCATTTACAGCACAATGTATCTATTAAGTGTATTAGTGAATGTACTGAAGATACGCAGAATACAGGTGCTAATGCACTTTTGTTCATACGATAGTACATTTAATTCCCATGAATGGGTCCTAACAGACGTCCTTTACACTTAGACCTATATCATAGGAAATTCTGAGTGGTGCCGGATTTTTTATTTTGCAGAGTTTGCAACCCTACTTGGATTCTGCTTTAAGCTTATGTGAACCCTTTTCATCATACCCTGGTTGTTGCATAATAACACCAAGGCAAAACAAACTTATTTCAGTCCGTATGTGATATAAATACATAGAGCAAATTATTTAAACAACCACAAAAAACCTGGTTTAAACAAAAAAAGATTTAAACCAAAAAAACGGTTTTTTTGGTTTTTTCAATAAAAAACATGGTTTTTGCCAACCCTGCAGCATTAATACTCCCAAAGAACATACAGAAAAACTTAATAGGATTTAGAAGTTTCTTACCAATCCCTTTAATTACGCATGTGTCTATGAAGTCCCTTGCACGTGCCAATACACTTCCATAGGTATTATGAAGAGGAACATACATCAGATTGAAGGATTTGTGATGACAAACACAGTATAACGATGTTCGAACCAGATCATTCAAAACACCTAAAAGATAGAAAACACGGGGTTGATAAAGTGGGAAGTATCGAAGAAGCTTCATCGGTGACATGGAGACAAACACACGAGACTTTGATTCAAACGAGAGAATCAGAATTGAACTACGAATATAAAAAGTGTTTTCAAAAGATGAGAAATTTTGAAACTGAAATGTAGAGAAGAGAATGAACAGTGAATCAAGGTTTATTAATGGCAATGAATAGTAGAGATTACACTATCCCGTACAATGTTTATCCAGAAGATGGTCACGTTCATGTCTTGAAGGTGATTGGGAAGTGACCGCAGTTTCTGCACACACTCCCTCATTCAGAGAACTTTTTGCATAACCCACTGTAAGACGTCCACAGGAATCTGGACGATTTCTTCTTGAGTTCTGCGTAATCATTAGATGCACACTTTATCAATTCATCAATATAGATGGCGACTAGTGTTCAAGAGAATGTTGGGCTTTCTATGTTCTTTTGTGTATAGGCACTACACAATCGTTCTGTAGATAACCTTTTTCTTAGTCGAACCAGTTTCCTCAAACTAAACGTGTTCATGTGATTGTTACATGGCTGGAAGGAACTAGTACATGTTGTGCTAAGTTAAAATGTTGAAATTCTCGATGAGCAGTTGCCACATTTTTTATTGTTTGTACAAAACGTTTTCACCGCAACACGCGTTTTGCAACACTACATTGCTCCATGATAACTAATGTCAAGATATCTTGCACGGTTTAGTATATGAGTATAGTGCTACCTATTTCACAGTGTTGCCAGAACACTTTTTAAAATTTCCCTTCTTTTTGAGATACCCTTTACTATTTCTGGACAAAAGTAGGAATAACATCATCATAACCACAAAAGAAGACTCACAAATACTTAAAATTTGTATACTTCGAAAACCCGCGCTGGAAGTCTCAACATGTTCATTCTTTGTACGTGGTAATATGTTAGTGGGTATTACCTGCGTAATTAATTTCCATCCATCCTATCCCCCCCCCCATGAAGGAAGGATACTAGAAGTTTCAAGATAGCTTGTTGCAACTTTTCAACTTAAGGAGCAGCAGTATTGACTTGCTCCTGCTTCCATCTAGTGTGAATTGCACTAAAGAAAATATACTTTATTTTCACATAAGAGATGCTAGATAGTTCTAGTTCTTTCGTTGAACCAATTAAATTTGTCCGTGTGTTCGTTGCTTTAGGTTTAAAATGCAAACGATACAAACGTTACTACGGTATAAATTACTTGTGAAGGCGTTGCGTGGTGTTGAAAATAGTTTCCCCGTCTATTGGCATAAGACGAAGCAAAAGGATGCTTATTTTTCAATTACTAACAACTGAATTATAGTGTAAGTCGAATGAACAGTAGTCAGCAAGTGCTAGTGCCCATTAAAATTAATGAAATCACAGTTTGCACTGTATAACTTGTTTACCCACAGAGTTGCAAAAACACGTTTTTCACGCGTCGCGAGCTATATAAAACAGAAACCCATACTCTAAGTATTTATTTCGTACCCCAGCAAGCCTCATTTTTTAAATTTAAAAAATAAATAAATTTCTGGCTCTGTGCAGGCTAAAAATATTGTATCTTAATGTTATACGTGGCAAGGACTAGCTACTCTTTTTCCATTTTTTCTTTCTTCGTAGAAATCAGTTGTAATTCTGAGATGAGATCAAGCATGTTTCCTGTGGTGCCATCTACTGATGGAAGAAACAAGTATCAAGTCTAAGTGGTTTAAACAACTCATGCTAGATGTCACTAGCATGCGAGATACGCACGTACAGCATAGCATAGGGGTTGCGTATCCTCGTTCTTCTTACCTCTTTCTTCCATGCTGTTTCCACTAAACGCTTTTATTCTTTCTTTTCTTGCCTTGACAGTATTGACAGGTCAGCGAGAATTAGATGATTTTTAAAAAATTTTTTTAAATGAATTCATAACATAATACAGAAAGGCAAAGTAAGTTAGTTTGGCGCATAAAATATAGCATGAACTATGCCTGAATTTCAAACTTTAGTAAAATTGTGGTTAAAAATAAAAGAAAGGAAAATAAATTTACGAATTATTTATCATGTTCAATATTGTTGCAGGAAGAGGATGAAGAAGAAACAAAGACAGAGTGTCCATCAAATGGGGGAACTATTCTGAGTTGGGCAGAATTAGTATATTTATATAAGAATTGTATAGAAGTGCATTTCCTGGACATAACAAATGAATTTTCAGATCGAGAGATATTTTTGGTAGATGGAGATTCTCTTCTGTGGTATGCTTTCACGGATGAAAATTATAATCGTGATTTCGGTGGTCAATTATTGCATCTATTGTACCTCTGTGAAAGGAAGTTACAGTTATTTGTGAGAAAAGGTGGCGTGTTTCATTTAATTTTCTTCAGAACTTGGGAGAAACTTTGGAAAAATGAACCATCTGTAATGCTTGCCAGAGAGGCTTTAATGCTTCATTTCAAATACAACACATCGTTTGGAGTGTATATGTTTGACGGCATATGGGATAGTAAATTCAAGTCACACATTTCTAATTTTAAGTCCACATTTATGCTAATGAAATTCTCCAGTGAATATGAGAACAGTGATGTAGAATGTGTGCTTCTTGAGAATTTGCTGTGTGCTTCAATAGTGTGTCGTTTAAATTGTGTTGACGTAGATGATTTGTTTCCGGGTGAGTCTGGTTTGAAAGGACATCATGTATCTATAGAATATAATTCATTTATGAAGAGCCATAGTAAAAAGGTTAGAAATATTTTGAACAATGTTGTCAGACAACACAAATGTCTCTTGAAAGGGCTTAGAAGGGGTAATCGCAATGAACACAAAATTTTACAGTTACATCGTTTACTTAAAGTGCAAGGACTGAGAAGAATTGTTGTTGTTTTAAGTTCAGTTCTATATCTCGAGAACTGTAGTGAAGAACATTTGGATTTAGTGCGTTTGTTCATTGCCTGTGTAAGTGTAATTGAAACTTTACCATTGAAATATCGTAGAATTAGTCTCTTCCAGATTGTATTACCACCAACTATTGATCACTTTATAAATCAAATACAGTCGTATATAAGTGAAATTTTGCTGTGCCTCGATGAAACCACGCCGTTCCATAAAACCGAGATGAATGTGGTTGGTGATTTATGGCATGGATTGTTCTTTGTTTATTTTCTGTGTGTGTTAGAACATTGTTTCTTTGACGAACAAAGCAACGCGATGGGAGAAGCAAATAAAATCGAATACGAAAACCTTATAGAAGAAATTTCAAGGTTACATGGGAAACAGATAGATAAATTCCCTGTTTTGTCACGCAGACTTCTGTGTGATTCCCAATTCCATTTCCTTGTTGAAGCAACAGAAGATGCAGAGAGTCTTCGATCAACGTCGTTCAAAGTATTTGTTGAAAATACTTTACAAGAACATTCACAGGACACGCGACGAGAGACAAAAGGGAACGGACAATCATTTCTCATGTTCGACCGAATGAAAAACAATTTGATGTCAAACAAAGATACAGCATGTTTGCCGGAGAAATCAAATACACCAAATGTACCTGATAACTGGGATGATGAAACAGAGAAAATAACTCAGAAAAATGTAAAAGAAGAAACTGGTGCAAAACGTAATTTTTTGTTACCTGGTAAGAGTTCTATCTACACAGAATTTGGTAAAGACTTTTTTAAATCCGAGTACCTGAACCTAGAAGATATCAATCCTAAAATTCTAGAATATGTTGTTTCTGACGCAAGTTTTCGTAGGCGCTATAACTGGTATTCTACAGAGGTAAGTGATGCATTCGCAAGAATAAGAGATACATCTTTCAGCGTGAGTGGCTATAGTAGCGTGAGAGAGAGAAAGATAATCGAGAAACGACGGGAGAGATTTTCCAGATTTATGTATCAGTATGGTGTAAGTCTAGGTGCTAAACCAATGCAACAAGAAGCCCTTGTAGCGCGTGACGAAAAGCCGAAAGTGAAAGACAAGAAACAGAAACAGAGTAAGAAAGCCTTGGAAATAATTTGGAACAACGAACAGAAGAAGAGAGAAATCTTCGAAAAGAAGGAGATCGAGAAGATCAATAACTTAAACAAAAGTGTTGAATATCTGATAAAATCTTCCCAAATGGTAGATGCTCTTTTGCAAATAGATAATATTCTGAGAGGTCTTGAAACAAAAACTTGTATTAGAATTGCTCTCTTAAAGAAGGCTAATGTTTGTTACTCTTTATGGCGCGAGGAGTGCAGTGTCCATTCCAGCATTTCAGAAAGGGATACAACTATGGCAGAGAAACTTTTCCTTGTCTTGAAAGACCTGCTGAAGGATCATTATTCATCTTTGAGCTCAGAAGACAGAAATGCTATTGCTAATTACCTATGTGAATTGGGTTTCACTGATATGTTAAAACCATTCAATTTGAAAACTAAAATTCATAGAGTGAGCAATTACTCTTTGCACATGTCATCAATCCGTTTTCAGCTCAAGTATTTGGGATATGCGTTGGATCGAGATTTGAGACTAGATCCTGATCCACGAGTGAAGGAATTCATACCAGATACGTGGCAGAGAGAGTTATTTGATGTTATTGATAAACATCAATCTGCCATTATAGTTGCTCCCACGTCTTCGGGAAAAACTTTCGCTTCTTATTACTGTATGGAAAAGGTGCTAAGAGAAAGCGACGATGGTGTAGTTGTGTATGTATCACCTACAAAAGCGTTGGTGAATCAAGTGACTGCAACAGTTTGTGCACGTTTCGGTAACAAAAGATTGCCTCCAGGCTCACATGTATGTGGAATGTTTACAAGGGACTTCAAAATGAATACCCTGAATTGTCAAATACTTGTGACGGTACCACAATGTTTAGAAATACTTCTACTCTCGCCTAATCACTACGAATGGGTGACACGATTACGTTATGTTATATTTGATGAAGTTCATTGCTTGGGTGGTCAGACGGGAGGTGCTGCATGGGAGCATATAATGATGCTAATCAGATGTCCTTTTCTAGCGTTATCTGCAACTATTGGCAATCCAGAAGATCTCCGTTGCTGGTTGCAAGAAGCAGAATTATTCAAGAAGAAGAGAGACGCTGTAGATAACTGTAGCAGACCAAGCTCCTCATATGTGGTGAAACTAGTGATACATAGAGAGCGACATGCTGACTTTAATAAATTTGTGTATTGTGTACATCGTGACAGCGATGACGAAGAAAATGGGAAGAACAAACCTTTACATCCGTATTCGTTGTTAAATGAAACTATTTTGGAGGAACACAAAGGAATACCAGACCATATAACTTTGTCACCTAATGAAGTACTTCAATTGTATGATGCAATGAAGTCTGCATGTCCGAAAGACAATGACATTGAGAAGTTGGATCCAGATATGTTCTTCTCAGGGACGTCGAAAACTCCTTTTCTTTTACGGTCAGATGTTAGAGAATATGAAAGGCGACTGGCACAAATAGTTTTATTGTGGAGCACGGAACACAAAAAGAAATTCCAGAAACTTCTAACAATTCTTCGAGGTGAAGTCAATATCGAAACAAATCCTTATGGGGACATATATAGTATTCGAGGAGAGGTTGAGAAGCTAGTTGAAAAGTTACGCACAGAAAATATGCTTCCAGCATTAATTTTTTCATACGATCGATTACTTTGTGAGGAACTTAGTACTAAGGTTGCTGCCTTTTATGTTCAAAAGGAAAGAGATATTCAAGATATGCAAGAAAATAAGAAGAAGTGTAGAAAAGCAGAGGCAGTGAGCAAGAAATATGAAGAATCTGAAGAAGATAGAATGTTTAAGACTCGAAAACAAAACCTGAAAAATCCTGGAATGGGTAGAAGAGGACCTCAAAATAGATCTCGCCCATTACAGACTATAAAACTTATGGATGATGACATTTTAGATTCTTGTACTTTGAGAGCTGTCGGTGTTTTTGACAAGGACGATTTGCAGTTCGTAGAGGAGAGACTTACAGTTTTTAAACGCAAAGAAGTAAACGGTCAAATAAGGGTTGAAGTAGTATTAAATGAAGGTACGAAGGCATTTATCAATGATCTGAAACGAGGTGTCTCATATCATCATGGTGGTTTAACTGCTAAGAAGAGAGGTTGTGTTGAGATGCTTTTCAGAATGAAATTCCTTGGTGTTGTGTTTGCCACAGGTACTCTTGCTTTAGGCATCCACATGCCTTGTAAAACAGTCGTTGTTGCTGGAGACAGTCCATTCCTAAATTGTCTCGAGTACCACCAGATGTCTGGAAGAGCTGGGAGAAGAGGCTTTGATTTAGTTGGAAATGTGATCTTCTTTGGAGTACCACACACAAAGATGGAAAGGCTGATAACAGCTCGGCTGCCCAAACTGATGGGTAATTTCCCCTTGACGGTGTCACTTGTATTGCGAGTGATGGTTCTGGAAAACAAAGCGTCCTTCAGAGGCAAAAAATCACAGGAAGCTAAACAGGATGCGGTATCAAGGTAAGGAGAAGTTTTGTTATACTCAGTTGTATCAAAACTAATATTTATCATAATGTTTAATTAATATCTCTCAATGCATATCAGTTTTTCAATGTGTGACTTCAAGTTTTTAACGCCTAACATTTTGTCAGCGTCTAACGTCGACAATTGGCATGCTTCTCCGAAGCCCAAAATGTGACCTCTCTCGATGTCACTAACTGATTTCTAGAAACCCTTCATAAAGACAGCTGAATTTAGAAGTAATGGATAAGTCAAAGATTATCTATAACTTCTCTTACATTGTTCATACAGACCTCTGTCCTAGACACCTGCACGGGCCGACTCTGTTATTTCTTTCGGCCGGACCGGGCTTGGGCAGGCCGACACTGATTTCTCTTCAGGTCGGGCCGGGCTGGGGCCGATTAATTGCAATAATTATTGACTTTCGTTACACGATAATTGGAATAAAGCCAAACGTTGAAGAAGTGTACCCATGAAAAATGTTACAAAATGAAACTTTTAAATTTTATCGGGCCCGGGCCAGGCTTGGGCCAAGAATTATCGGGCCTGGCCGGGCTCGGGCCGAAAATCTTCAAAACTTTTCGGGGCCGGGCCTAGGCACATTCGGGTTGGATTGGGCTCGAGCCGAAAAATTTGGCCCGTGCAGGTCTCTACTCTGTCCTCTTGTATTTTATTGTTATGCTGTTGTGGTCATGTTATGAAAGTTTGATTCTAAGTCCTCCATCTGTCTTCCTTTTGTTGCAGATAGATCATGGCTGCTCCATTACAAGTTTGCACCAAAGAGGAACAACGAGCAGTGATCCGGTTTTTGTGGTCGGGAGATGTAACATGGTCAGCAATCCATTAAAAAAAAAATATCTTGCCGCAACGGAGTGACTACGAATGGATTGAAAATTTTTTTAAAAAATGGGCGCACAAGTGTTACGCACGAGGAAGGAGCCGGACGACCATCTACGGCCACAAATGATGACAACATTAAGCGTATACATGACATGGTTCTTTTAGACAGACGAGTAACTATGATGAAGTGGCACATCGTCTGGAAATTTGTTATGGTTCCGGATATACCTTCCGGCCACAAAAACCGGATCACTGCTCGTTGTTTCTCTGTGGTGCAAACTTGTTATGGAACGGCCTTGATCTATCTGCAATAAAAGGAAGACAAATGGAGAAATTAGGATCAAACTTCTGTAGCATGACCACAACAGCATAACAATAAAATAAACGAGAACAGAGGTCAGCCTGAACAAAGTAAGAAAAGTTGTAGCTACATTGCGGATAATTTTTTACTTAACGGTCATAGATTTGTTCTTTACTTGCTACTGCTATCTTTGGTGAATCGTACCGGTAATTAATGGATTAGTAAATATGTCGTGCGAATAATTTCAGTACGAATAAATAAACTGCGCTGTGCATATCATACGGTGGATAAAAAGTAGTGTGCAAATTATTACTATTAGACTCAAGCTACTACGTACCAGATTACATATTAGAGTTTACTTATGTGTGATAACATTAGCTAGTATTAAGTGATAAAAGGAACATTCTTTTTTTTCTTTCTTTAATTAAATGTATTGTGAGCTAAAACGCATTTCTCAGTGTTAGAGCGTTCACCTCTGGTGCATGGCATCCTTGCTTCGATCCCAGCTCGCGCCAGTGAGCTTTGTGGTGGATAAACACCGTGTGCGTGGGTTTTCTCGGGGTTCTCCCGTTTCCTCCCACTTTCTTCAGTCCACCGTTTCCTTCATTTCTCATCATCACTGTCTCCTTTAGCCCAGTCGGTATAACCGTGTGACGTAAAACGTAAAGATTTCATTTCATATTTTCCTTCCATTCTGATGAAACATTTAGCGGAAGCGTTTATTAATGTTACGTGATAATATTTTCACTGTTTTCTGACAAGTACAATATAACCATATTTCACGAATTGCTTGGTGACCTTTTTCTTTATGTAGAATTTTTCACTAAATAGAGTTTTGAGATGGATGAAGTGTGGATTATGAAAAAGAATTTCACTAAGATGTATAATATAAAATTTTAAGGTTTTAACTTATTTTGTGATTTTGAAACTGCAGATATGAATAATTTTGATTTGCAGATATGACTTTTAAGGATTGTACATTTAAGAAGATTAATTAAATTAACCACTGAATGTAGCCTACTGTTTCAACATTTTCAAGACTGAAAAATACCCTACTGAAATCCAAAATAAAAATTGTCAAAGATTAAAGAAAGAAAAATGATTGCTCAAATGGACATTTTGTTATCAATAGCTAATGTTAATGTCTCATTTTTCTTTTAGTCCCGAGCACGAGTAGTTAACTTCCTTTCAGAAAAAAAGAGCTCATGTGGTTCAGATTCCACGTTAATCAGTATGTCCACGTCTCATATAACCCCGCTGCTGAACGGGACGTTAAACTCAAACTCAACTCAAGTGCGATAACATTCAAAATTAAATCTTCGTCCTAAACACTGGAACGAAAACTTACCCAAAGAGAAACTATGTATGTAATAACGTCTGTCAAGAGAACTACCTGCTGGTTACGTTCGACCTGCCGTGGACAAAGTATCTCTGGAGTCTTTATGTGTACACGTTATCTGATTCGATATAATTTTTCGCATATAATTTCCAGTCAAAGACACACATTTTATTTATTTATTTTTGCACGTGCGATTAAAGTAAAGAGTTCACAAAGTACTTACCATAACCACATGTTTTTGTGCGCAATACAGTTGACTATATTAGCCACGATCAGTTCCATTGAAAACTGATAAACACCATATGCAATACATTGAATATTAGGCTATCATTCGCACAATTACCTGCAAAACACTACTGCACATTCTTTATTCTTTTGTCCCTTGCACGTATGTGATAGATCACTCAGATAAGATTATCAGTTCAAGAAATACTTAACATGTATTTACCTCTTTTAGTAAAGAAATCTAAAGTGACTCGGTTGTGCATTTGCAAACAGCTACTAATCTTTGACCAGCAAATAAAGAAACGAAAAAGAAAGAAATGGACTTGGCTTGTTGTATTTTTCTTTCTTTTCAACTGTAACGTAAGTTTGATGGTTACTTTCTTGCCCCTTCGTCCCTAACAGGAAGAGTATTGCAACACGTGATGAAAATGTAGAACACCCAATGCAGTATCCAATAAATGCATCTGAATATGTTGCAATGTAAATATGAATGGAAAGCATTATTGGCACCAATCTTTTCATTTTCACTGGCAATAGACATAAAAGTATAGTAAAATCGCTCAAAGCGTCCCCAGGCGGCTACAAAGGAAGCGGAACACCACAGATTTGTCTATTTTTTTCGTTACTTTTGTTTTCATTGCATCCTCCTCCTTCCGTCTTCTTTAGCTTGAAGGGCATAGTTCTGGGACGTTAAACTGAAATAATTCATTTAATTTGAATTCAATTTGGATATGTTGTAATGAAGAGAAAAAAGAACTCAATCATTAGTTTCATGATATGTGCTTATATTACTCTTAAATATAGCATATTGTTAATATTATGTAACTTCCATAACGATAACGCTTGCACGAACCAAACATGTTCGCCCCCTGTCCTTCCTCCTCCCCCCTCCCGGAAGGTAGTGCCGCAAAAGCCCGATGAGAAAAAAATACAATCTTTCTTTGCCACTCCCAGAAATCCGTCCTTGACCGCCCCAGTCCATACTATTATACTGAATTCCTTTAATGATTGTTGTGTTTTATATTATTATTATTATTATTATTATTATTATTATTATTATTATTATTATTATTATTATTATTATTATTATTATTATTATATAATGTATCCATCGATAATAAAAGTTTAGCGATGGCAACAATGTACTACTTCGACACCGAACACGTGCCGTTTATGGCTTATTTGAAGTGTTATTTATGAGAGCGGTTAAGATAAATTTTCTGCTTGAGTACAAAGGAAGCCGGTTGGGGACCAATAGAACGTCTCAACTATAATAAAGAGTATAGCCACTTTTGTCCATTGATAATAACTTTTCCAGTAATACAGTTTCTCCCCTTTGTCTCATAGCTTTATGGGGCCGCGGTGGCTCAATGGTAGCACGTTCACGTCTGGTGTGTGGGGTCCCTGGTTGGATCCTAGCTCGCGCCAAGTGGGCGTTGTGGATAAACACCGTGTATGTGTGTTTTCTTCCACTTTCTTCATTCCACCATTTCATTCATTCTCATCATCACTGTCTCCTGTAGTCTACATAGCATAAACATGGGACGTAAAACTAAAAGATTTAATTTCAGATTTCCTTTGGGCTTATTGATCTCCCTTAACTACAAGAGTATAAAGTACTCTGAAAGAGTTTGTAAGAAATGAAGATCACGTAGGTATCCAACATGCAGAGGTAAATTTAACGTTAGAAGCACATAATAGCGTTACTTTCACTGGACAGCTTCAAGTTAGACAAGTGGCCACTTAAAAAGTAATATATATCTTTTGAGAGAACGAAGGTTCTATAAGAATCAGGCCAAAGTTCTCAGGTGGCCTAACAGATTTGAATGTACCTTGGTGTAGAGTGCATATTCAGCTCGAATTGCGAAATAAGTAAGAATGTCAGTATGTCTAAAGTATATATGTTACAGTCGATGTGGTGCTTTCCGAAGCTGTTAGATAGCTTTCCTAACGGTTATGTTCCAAACCACTACATATATGTGCACCTTGCATGGAGAACTGACGGGAATTGAAACATTCCAAGTTAACATGAGTGACTGGTCGCGAAGCGGGTACATAAATGAGATATATCAACGGTTTATTCATAACCACATTTTATGGATAAATATAGTCAATATCTGAACATAAAATCGACTATAAGTAAATTTGAGAATATGAGGCGTAAGGTAGAAAAACAGTAGATATTTTATCCTAAAATTTTGTGAAGCTGCAATCATATCAAAGTTTCTTACCTGAAAAACACCGGCAAATTGTGTTTAATAATAATAATAATAATAATAATAATAATAATAATAATAATAATAATAATAATAATAATAAATAGATACGATTAGTTACTTAAATATGTTAAAATAAATTTTAATGCCTTTATTGTTTTTCCTTCTATGATACCGGTTGATGGGGGATCCGTAGACTAGTAGTTAGAGGGTTGGACTCACCTCTGCGTGGTCCTGGGTTCAATTCCTGGCCGGTGTACCCCAATTTTCGGTGTCCACTCACCGTCGTGAGGCAAACTTGGGAGTTATGTGATTAAAAGACGTGACCGTCAGTGAGTCCAGAAAGCTTGTGATATGCCTGTTAAAGACAGAGTGATGCAGCGTGCTAACCATGTGTTCATTCCTATGGTGGACATAGTTCCGCTGGTCGCTAACAGATGGTGTTGAACCCATCACTTCAATTCAAGCTCGCAAAGAGCTGTCACGCTAAGGTTATGTTATTAACATCATTGTCCCTTATTTATTAGTAGGAAAGTACATGACACTATATGTAAATTGTTTTCTATTGATAGATGGCTTTTCTTTTTTTTCTGCAGAGCATTAACAATGTTAAATCATTGTCTTCTGTACAAAACTTCTCCTGAATTGAAGCCACAAATGCAGTACTTCTTTTGCTTTGCAGCTCAGTTTCTCACAATTCAGGTACCTGCTTTTTTATAATTTGCATAGTTCGTAGATAAATACTTTATCTATTATTTGACTAATCTAGAATTCGGAGTATTAATTCCTGTTGCTTTTGCTATTTACATTCATTTTTCATTTATGACAGTGACCTGGTACATAGAATCCATCAGTTGCCATGTATCAGAATTACAGGATATAAAATGTAAGATTATATATAAATGGCTATGTGTAAAATATTGGTAATATTATAAAATAGTCAAAATTCTGAAACAAAGCATGATAGATACATGCAGTTAGTAACAATGCTCTTAAAATTCAGTAATTAACTTTTCGAACTTGGTTTATTTGAATAAAGAATAAAATTAGTAATTTAAATAATTATCTGGATAGTGAATAATTATTCGGATGACGGATAATTGGTCGACTACTGGGAACGAATATTCGGATATTCAGTAAGAGTTCAAAAATTAACCGAATAAAATATATTTGCATAATTTTCATAGCATTAATCACAACAGTAGAACCTTTTCTGTGTACCTTGTCAGTAGATTGCAATGAACGCTCCTTTAAGTTACCCTACAGACATCAAGACTATGTTGAAGTTCTTGCATAAACAATAAGTGTGTAATTCTTTCAAATTTCACTCTTTCTGAAATGGACAGAAAACATCTATTGCTTCGTGTAATAAAAATCCATAAGAGTGAAGTTGTTGCATAAACCAGCAGTCTGGGATTCTTTCTTTCAAATTTCCCAATTTATGGTATGAACAGAGAACACTTGTTGCTTCGTGTAACAAAATTCCATGAGAGTTAAGTTTTGGGGAGCAGAGCGGACCTGTCCTTGTTCGATTCATCAATGAGGGATGTTTGGTTTAAGATCACACACGACTGTAGCAAATACAGAAGGGCCGTATGTAACTGGAGAATTACAGGAGCGTTTCTTATTTGAGACACTAGGTGTCATTGTAACATAGCTATTCGCTGTCACTGTGTGTTTAAAAAGAAAGAAAAAAACTATACTTCTGTAGATCGTCGAGCTACATACTATACGTTAACTTCAAGTTTGCACGTTCATGTTTGACAGACTGGGTGGTGGTGGGGCCTATTAGAAATATCTGATAGTTTTAAGACTGTTAAAGTTTTATATTACATACTAGAATGACGCAACTCTACTACAGTGTAAAACGTTTGCATAAAGTATATTTTCTCGAGGTACTCGGCATTTCTTCCCATAGTCTCATTCCACCAGATCTTCCATCCTCATTCACTTGCATAAGTCATCCGTACTCTTAGACTAAAGGACATAATCATTGGTCGTTAAACTAAAAGATTTCATTTAATTTTTTCGCACAATTTGCACATTCTCCTCCTGTCTAGATATTAAATGATGCCGTTTCTACAAAAATATTTTTCATGGACATTTGTAACGTGTGCTAAAGACGTTTAATTAGAGGCACGAGTTTTTCGTAATGCGCGATGAAACGAAATGCGTCACAATTAAGTAATTTTCAGTTTCTTGACGTTTTATGATATTCTGTTTGTGTTTTCATTGGTTTCCGTTGCGCGATAAAACGCGAAATTGGCAGTTTTGCGCGAAAATTTTAACAATACGCGAAATAACGCGAAATTTTGAAAATATGTTTCCATTAATTTAAAAACGCCAGTTTTGTGCTGACGAAACGGTAGAACGTGGCATGAACGGTGCATTTTGGGTGATTCGGACACGGCTATAGAGAACATGTTGCGTGTTAGCCATCACCGTCGCAGCTGGTTGGGAAGGAAGCGTTTTAATTAGCTAGCCAATGGCATGGACTGGTGATAAGTGACACACATACAACAATGAAGAAGGAAAATGTGGAAACATGTAACATGCTTATGTTTAATGCTTAAATGTAATTTGCACGTATGTATTTTCAGAAGACAGCAAAACTTTTCTACTCATAATAAATTTAGTTACTGATTTTCCTTCAATTTGATTATAAAAATATAATTTTCTAAAAGTGAAATTTACAGTTAAGGAAATATTCAGTGTATTTTGTTCTTAGGTAATTAATAGTTTATTTTTGTAATCTATGAACGAAATCTATGAATATCTTTTCCACAAGAGCTACAAAATGCGAAACTTTATTTGAAAAATGCGACAAAACGCAAAATTTTCAAATTCTTAGTGCGAAAAACTTGTACCCCTACCTTTAATTCCACAAAATACCGAAAAACGTAGAGTGTATATATTTATTTAGTATACAGAGATTGCTTTTGTGGTATATTTTCTTTTATTTTTTTTTGGAATATTCTAATTTGTGCACTTACCGATTCAATTGTATCAACAATGTTATGCAATGTTAACTATTGGGACAGTGTGTTATAGTCACACAAAAATTGAAGTTAATGATAATTTTGGGGGTGTCTCCCTTTTCTCATTAAACTATACTGTGTACTGTTCTGTTGGTAGTATCACAATGAAAAGTTTAATGAGAGTATCAGTTTTATTTTAACTGATGACATGGTTAGCGTACGGCATTAAGTTTTAACTTGATAATTTTCTTTTTTTCTAAAACTGCCAATGAGGAGGGGAGCTCAGCAACGCCTATCGATTGGTAGATTATCATGTGTGGATTTTTTTTTTAACTCTAATAATATTGTACAGTTTGGTATTTATTTATGTAATAAAGGGGTGTCCCAATATTCACGCAAGAAGTAATTGTGATAGAAAACACAGGTTTATATATATATTGATTCATGAAGTAAAGAGTATAAGGTTATGCATGGAATAGCATATCGGATAAGTAGCCTTCACGGCTTTCCTGGCACATACGCACTTTAAAAAAATCATGGTTATACAGTATGGCGCTAAATTCGTTGTACAAAAGCAGAGTGATTCCTGAGAGTAAACACACAAAAAAGTTCCTATAAACATAGGGCGAAAACCCCATCGTTTACGTGTTGTAGGCTGCCGAAAACATGAAAAAATGAATTCTAAAGGTCCATAGCTCCAAAACTACGGGACTTACTGCAATCGAGTCAAGTCTTCACTTAGGAACTAGTATGTGCTCTATCCAAAAATACATGTTTTAGAATCCTAAGGTACTCACGCAATTTTTATGGAGGTAATTGGAGAGTACTTTATATCATAGGCCCGTAGTCAAACTCCCTCTATAAAAATTGTTGTGGAAGCACCTCAGGATTCTGAAACACGCATTTTTGGATAGGGCACATGCTAGTTCCTAAGTGAAGTCTTGACCCAACCAAGGTAGGTCCCATAGTTTTGGAGCTATGAACCTTTAAAATTCATTTTTTCATGATTTCGGCAGCCTGTAACACGTAAACGATGGGGTTTTCGCCCTATGTTTATGGGAACTTTTTTGTTTGTTTTACTCTCAGGAATCACTGCTCTGCTTTTGTACAACGAATTTAGCGCCATACTGTATATGGAATAGCATATCGGGCAAATGACCTCCACGGTTTTCCTGGCACGTACACACTTTTTTGTTGAAATTTTCCATGGTTATGTATAGAATAGGATATTGATAAATAGCCTCCACGGCTTTGTTGGTACATACGCACTCTTTTGTTGAAATTTTCCATGGTTATGTTACAGAATACCACATCGGGTTACTAAATGACCAATGATTTTGCTGGCACATACGCACTCTGTTGAATATTTCTATGTTTATGTTATGGAATACCATATCGGGTAAATGGCCTCCACGGCTTTCCTGGCACGTACGCACCCTTTTGTTGAAAGCATCCATGGTTATGTATGGAATAGCATATCGGGTAAATGGCCTCCATCGGCTTTGCTGGCACGTACGCACCCTTTTGTTGAAAGCATCCATGGTTATGTATGGAATAGCATATCGGGTAAATGGCCTCCATCGGCTTTGCTGGCACGTACGCACCCTTTTGTTGAAAGCATCCATGGTTATGTATGGAATAGCATATCGGGTAAATGGCCTCCATCGGCTTTGCTGGCACGTACGCACCCTTTTGTTGAAAGCATCCATGGTTATGTATGGAATAGCATATCGGGTAAATGGCCTCCATCGGCTTTGCTGGCACGTACGCACCCTTTTGTTGAAAGCATCCATGGTTATGTATGGAATAGCATATCGGGTAAATGGCCTCCATCGGCTTTGCTGGTACATACGCACTCTTTTGTTGAAAGCATCCATGGTTATGTATGGAATAGCATATCGGGTAAATGGCCTCCACGGCTTTCCTGGCACGTACGCACCCTTTTGTTGAAAGCATCCATGGTTATGTATGGAATAGCATATCGGGTAAATGGCCTCCATCGGCTTTGCTGGTACATACGCACTCTTTTGTTGAAATTTTTCATCACCATTTTGCAAAAATGTTGCTGAATTTCGTTGATACAGCGCTCAATTTCCTTCTTCATGGCATAGATGGTCGTGGGCTTGTTGGCATAAACTTAGACTTAAAAAAAAAAAAAAAAAATCCAGTGGCGTTAAAATTGCATGATCTAGGCGGACAATTATGTATGAAAACTCGCTGTTCTTTCGTGTAACGCTCAATTTTTAATAAACGTGAACTGTCAGCTGTCACACTGTCTTTTTTTTCCGTTGGCAACACCTTACCGCACAAATGGCGCAAAATTCAAATCTTGCGTGAATTTTGGGACACCCTTTATTAATTAGGGAAATAGCTGCTGTTGATATGTTCTCCGTATTCAAAGAATATGCCTTCATATCAGTTACGTCATAGGCATCGATGACAAACTGATCAAGATCGAGGAAAATTGCATTAGAAAAGTATGCGGAAACATAATTGTATTACTCTTTGATTTTTGCAGTATCTCGGAGCAAGTGAGAAAAGTGGGAGAGAAAGCTGATGAGTGCCTTTTTAAGGTTACGAATGTTTCATTGTCGAAGATAATAACTTTCATTATGTTCCTGCCATGAAATACAATTTATTTTTCTCTCACTCTCTCTTTTTTCTCTTCTCAGAAATTGTTAGATGACCATACAAATCCTCAGTGTTTGGCAGGAATAGCTACTCATCTTCAGTACCATGAACCAGGAAATCTTGTGTTCGTATACCTGTTGAAAGCTGGAGTTCTCCATGAAATTTGTAAAAAGAAAAATGGTAGATTTTCGAAAGAAGCAATGCATTCATTGGTTATTCTTTTGTGCCATTTATTTACGCACCAAAGAGCTCATCGAACAAAGTGCCGTGTATTTACCAACAAAAGAGCCCGTCGAAGAATTGTTCTGAAACCAATGCCTGAACATGTCATAAAGGTAAGTTGTGATCGACTTACACAATTTGAGCTGCAGAGAATTATCACAGATATTTAAATTCTTACTGGAGTTACATAGTTGCGTTGTTTGAATTCACTAAAGCTTCTAGAATAACGCTCCCCAGTTCAACGATGTGCCAATCACTAAATTTTTGAATTTATGAAAACAATAATTAGGATCTGTGGAGCAGTGAGTAGATTTAAGTCCGATTATTTTTTTAATTGTTTATTTAGTTAATTCGGACTAATTGGGAGATAAATTGACCAGATTAAATAAAATAAGTAAAAAAAAGAAAGAAAGAAAAAGAAAAAAAGAAAAAATCAGTAGAAAATGTATTAAAACTGCAGAGCATAGGCTTAAATACCAGTGATGGAGAAAATATGTAAGCAAACCTATTTGAAATACAAAATAGTATCACAAAAGGTATTTAAAATACAAAATAGTTTTCAGGAATGTATTTAAAATATAAAATACAAAATACGTATTTCAAGTACATTTGCAAAATACAAAATAGGTATCACTAATTTTATACATAGTCTACAAAATATTTGTATTGACTATTGTTCATATAATAGTTTAGACATCAAACACATCCATTTTGTTTGCACTAACCAACATCAAATACTTCCATTAGGCCTACATCAAACACGATTCTTTTAAGGAAATGTTTATTTGCTTTCAGCAACAATTGTTTCTCGAACATTTTGTCATTCATACTCATTCTGTGGGGTCTCATAATGAGGTCCCCAATTAAGAAAAGTCGCTCAACAGCTGCTGAACTTGGCATACACGTATTGAACTTTTTAAATAATTTGAGAACAAGCGGGTACTTCTCCAGTACACACATCGAAGAATCTGCATCCTTAAGTTACTGGACACACTGTAACTGAGAAACATTGGTGGACATACAGATATTCTCCTCGTGATCGCTCGTGTCTGATTCGAACAAATGATATTGTTCATCATTAAGATCATCTGCTTTCTCACTTGATGGTACAGTATTGTCAGTTGAGTGTTCAGGCGAATCTCTTCCATAAATGCATCTTTCGCAGATGATGTTTTCTTTGGGAACCCATCTAAGTTTAAAAAACGGATGAGTGACAGAAGCAAGGATAGCATCATTTACTGATGACTCCAAGATTAAATATTCATGGAATCTTTTGTCCACGCTCTTTAACAATACCTTCACTAGCGGATTCCAGTACTTTAAAGAACGGAGTTCCAGTTTTTCCAGAACTAAGTTCTGGGATGAGCTCGCCATAAAAGAAAAAGTCAGACGATTGGAGTCGATCAAATCTTGTGTGATGGACTCCATACAATTTAAGTATTCATCGAGAAATTCCAATTCGTTATCTTTAAAACTGGGAATTCCCAGTGCAAGGTATGAATCATTTAACTTACTTTTTATGTTTTGAAGTTCCATTAAGCTATCAAAATAAGAATTCCACCTTGTACGACAAGGTATTCTGATAGACACACCAACAATATCTTTGAAAACTTAGCATGATTTCGGGGATTTCTACAGCAAGTTTCAGAGAGCATCACACGTTGCGAAGAAAATGTTGATGTCTGTTGTAGTTCCCTCTACCAACGAATGCAACAAGGTTAACACCATGAGTACAACAACGCTGATGGGGCTGACACTGTAAATGAAATACTACGTTCTGAACATTCTCAATATCAGAGTTCGAAGATTCCATCTCATCATCAGATTCCTCACTATCATTTTCTTCCACTTCAGACGGTCCACTTCTTGACAGTGTAGATCCATTACTAAAAGCCGTCACCATATTGGATACATTATCCGTTACAATTTTGTTACCTTGGTCAGCTGAATGTCGTATTCGTGCAAGATGTCCAAAAATAATGTGGCTATCCTGTCATGTGAACGCTTTCCTTTAAATCGAGTGCATATAAGTGCTGTTGATTGTCTCATGAAATTAGCATTTATCTGAAAATAAAATAAAACAAAAAAAAAAAATAATAATAATAATAATAAATAAATAAATAAATAAATAAAAAAAAACACTGAATAGAAATAGCATTTATGGGAGTATGAACTTCCATAAACTACCGAATGAGCAGAAACTAGCCTCAACTAGATAGCTGACACACTATAATAATAACTTTGTTAGATCCCTGTACAGGGCGGTTAAATGTACAACTTAGATCAGTAGTTTACGCGTGCATTTTTGTGGAACATTTAGTTATGGTTTCTCAACAGTACATCTTGCATAGTTGTGTTGGGTACCGCCTGTATCGATAATTTCAGTAAAGTTGTATTGTAACTGAAGACATTGATTTTCTTTTTGTTTCTAATCGTAATATTTATATAAAGAAAGTTATGTTATTATAGTTTTTAATTTACGTAGATATGATTAAAATGAATGCGTTACTTTGTACGACTTACTTTAAGAAGTATAAGGAAATTTGTTGTGGCTTCCAACTTGCCAGATATAGTCTTCTTACAAAATGTTAAAAAAGTGTGCTTTCAACGCGCCGTTCAAGCCAGAGAATAGTCTTAATTCACAACAAAGATAATAATAGCACTTACGGATCCACAGTCATAATAATAATAATAATAATCAACAGTTTACAGCACTCATTGATGCTTTAACCACTACGCTACCAGTCCGCTCTTTGAAAACCCATACACTCACTTTAGAATCTGTGTTCTTTCATTCAGACCACATGGTTTGTACCACGACTTCTTGCTGTGCTTGGACAATCCACTGTCCGGATTCAGAACAACTCAGATGGACGCTTCGGCACAGTATGCCGAATATCCCGGGTTCTAGTACCGGTACAGTCATGCACTTTTTCGCACTTTGTGCATCGTTATTCAATAATACGTGACCACGTTGTCTTTTCTTATTTGTTTACACAGAATCTCTCAATAACTTCCGCGAAGTCATTAATTTGTACAATAGACGTTCACTGGCGTTATCAGAAATTGCAGACACAGATTCAGATCCATTCGCACACGTAGCTACACTTATGTTGTCTAATGATTTTCAAACTAGCTTATTCAGGGCCCCCCATAGATTTGACGGGCTCCCGAATATTTTTTGTGAACCCATCCCCCCAAAGGTTGTCAGAATTGTTGTTGACTCCGTTTTTTTTTTTTATTAACATAGCCGAGTATCAATTTAAAAATCGCTAAATTCCTGAATTATTAATGCAATAATCCTTATTTCTGTCACCGAAACGTGTTTTGAAAGTCGCTAATTCCATATTTTCAAAATTTTGTCTTATTTAATTTAATCTCTAGAAAAGCTATGATTATTTTGTCGCTGTTAGGGCTTTCAAATGTAAGAAAAAAATGCAATTGAATGAAGAAAATTTAAGAATTATTCAGCTTATAGTCTATAGTTTTTAATATTTTCGCGACCATCTTATTTGTAAATTGGTACAACATATACTTGTTTCCATTTCGAAGGGAATACTCCAGTTTTTTAATAATTTACTAAAAACATTCGATAAAATTGTTGAGACATCATTATTACAGGCTTTAATTATGTAGTACGGAATATTATCAGGTCCAGAGATCATCAGTACCCTCTTTAATTTTTAATTGTTGAATTACATCAGTTTCCGTGATACTTGAAATCAAATCGACATACTTAAATTGCTGTTATTTTTTTTTTTTTTTTTTTTTTAATTTCATAACCTCATATTTTAGATGGTGATGGCAACCTAATTTAAAAGAATGGTAAAAATCATCTTTGGAAAATACTGCAATGATAATTGTCTCTGTCACTGATATATTGTTAGATTTTATCTTACGCAGTTCTTGCAGTACGGATGCAGTTCTTTATATTTAGTAGACACTCATATCTTTGAAATCTTTGAACTTCATCTTAACGAGGCTAGGAAGTTATTGGGAATAGACTCAATAGTATTTGCCAAAATCTTTGACTACATTGTTCCAAATCACCGTACCATATTCCAAATGAGAACAGAGAATTTTGCAGATATTAATATTTGAAAAATTATGGCAAACCCATTTTAACATTGTTATTGTTTTCTGGCCTTTACCTGTAAATGTTATTTAAATAATAATTTGAAGGGTAAGGGAAAAAATAAGGAATGTCACAAAACTGCATTTTCGAGAAAACGGCGTTTTAATATTGAAAACCACGTAAAAAGAATAGGGTTAGTTACATCTTTTGCCCCTTTTTACATGGACATTTTTACATCTACGTATGCATGGCATATACAGTCAAATAGTACCAAGAGTCACCAACAGATAGGACAAAGAACCCGAAAAAGCACATACATGGACATTCCTTGTTTTTTCCCCTTACCCTTCATTTGTTATCTATCATTATTCCGAGATCTTTAACGTAAGTTCCAAATTCAATTTCCTGATTACGTATTATATGTTTATCAGAGAAAAGATAAGTTTTCCTGGAAAAAATTATATCTTGAGTTTTAGCAATATTCAAAAGTAGCAAATTATTCTTTGACCATTTAGCTAATATATTAATGTTTCGTTGTAACATAACTTGATCTTGCAAAGTATTAATTTCATTAAGGATTTTAATGTCATCAGCATACATCAAATATTTACAGGTTAACTCATCAGGTAAATCATTTATATAAAGTAAAATCAGTAAGACACCTACGTTAGAACCCCGAAGTACTCCAGATGTTATGTTAAAAAATAAAAGTAGTATAGCTATTATATCTAAGTCTAAATTTCCTGTTCTGAAATACGTATCTAGTCATTTTATTATATGATTTGACATTTGTACCCGTAGAGCTTACTTATTAATAATTGATAAGGCAGTTTATCAAATGCTTTTGCAAAATCAAAGTAAATAACACCAGTTTGACCACCAGATCGAATAACAGAAAATAGACTTTGCATAAAGCTTACCAAGTGCTTAATAACTGACTTCCCATTTATAAAACTATTTTAATTAGTATCCAACTGATCACAGACAGTGCTGGACAAGTAGTTGTACGTTATTTTTTCAAAAATTTTAGGAATAACATGAATTATAGAAATAGGCTTATAATCATTGATATTACCATCATTAGTCTTGGATATGGGTGTTATGGCTACTACCTTCCAAGCTTTAGCATAAATATTTTCATTTAAGCTCCAATAAACAAGGATGCTAACAGTGATGAAATTACTTCTGCCACTCCTTTTATAACGAAAACAGGTATTCCATCTATACCAGATGCAGATTTGATCTTTAAGGATTTAATAGCATCTCTTATAGTTTTAATTGTAAGCATAGGGGTTTTCTGTCACAAAAGGTTTTTGATAAAGTCAAATAATTTAATTTGATTTGATTTTGAGTTTAGCGTCCGTTTCAGCAGTAAGGCTGTATGAGACGTGGAACTACTGATTAACGTGAAATCCGAACCGCGCGAGCTTCCGCCGGGAATCGAACCCGGGTCTCTCACACCAAAGGCGCATACGCTAACCGCTTAGCCAAAAGGGAGCTCAATGTTAAATAATTATTCTATTACCAATAGTTGGAAATGTCGGATAAACTGATGTATGGCACTCAGCAAAGGGGCGACTCTGTGCGAATAACAGAAACTTGCCTTAATTTTTCTTGCAAACTGGCGTATCTTGAATTACGGCAGTTCGAGAGAAATTTAATTCTCTACAATTGAGATACAACGAACATCAAACTGCTTATTCCACAGTTATATTTAGGAATTTATATATAGCTATTAAAGAGAATTATAGAGTTCCTAAAGGAAAATTCGGGACTGGTCTTAACTCAAAAATTGATTTTTTTTTTACATACGACACTTTGTAAACAAAGGGACGATATGTATATATATATATATATATATATATATATATATATATATATATATTAATTTTTAGCAACTGTATGTTCGAGACAATTAGCGTACATATGTTTAATGTTACCTCTTTACGGCCCACCTGGTCATGCATTATGATTTTAATTTAAAGAACACTACCTTAAGTGTTAAAATTCAAATATTATCAGAGGACATTGTTGGTTCATTGTTCTCTGAAATGAAGCTGTATTTTTTTTAATATTATTTTTTTTTTAACCAAGTAGTGTCGTACCTAATCGGCGTGACAAACATCTTGGCATTTGAAGGCGGCGCTGCAAGTTCCCTTTAAATGCTGCTAGCAAATGAGAGGCCAGCGGTATTGCCACGTTTATTTTGTACACATCCACGTCTATCCCCTGCCACCTGATTGCACTGTAGTTTGTCTGCTTAGCCATGGCCACACCGCTTTACCATTCGGCAACGACGCGCCAGAGCTTGCGTTTTATTCGTTTAGCTGAAATGCCAAGATATTTGTCACAGAGTTTAATATTACTACTGATCGAAAAACCACATAGTTGACATTTTACCCTTTCTTTTTAACTTTAGGAAATAGAGAAATATAACAAGCAAGTGAGAGTAGTTTTTGATAGCTACCACCGATGTGTTGCAGAATATTGTGCGAAAACAATGGGAGAAGACAACGTTCTGCCTTTGTCTGGAGTGAAGTTTACACCTGCCATAAACTACTCAACAACTGGTGAGTATGTGTTCCTTGGCTTTTCTTGTTTTAATTTGACGTCCTACGATTATGTCCTTTAGTCGAAAGGAGACGGATGGTTAATGAAAATCTGGGAGGAAACTGGAGAACCCTGAGAAAAGTTAACGGACATGATGTTGTTAGCTACAAACTCACTTGTATTGGGATCGAAACAGACCTTTAGTACCAAAAATGAACGCTGTACCACTTGTATTGCTCCCTTTTGTTCACGCAACGGTTTGATTGAATTTGTAATGCCACGCTGTCGATAGTGATCATTATGACAGGCGATAGGTGACACTTACTAAAGCCCTTCAGTCGCCACTAGAAACATTGTTCTAGAAAGATATACTTCAACGCATCCAGATTCGTTGAACGAGTTGACCTTACCCGAGAGAGTCGACGTAACCTAAGATTTTCCAGATCTTTGCATATGAAGGTAATAGATTTAAAATTGTAGTGTAAGAAAACAACAATTTCTGCACAAACACTACTTAAACATGTAAACAACAACTGGATTCTAATTTATTATGGTTTATATTTTGTTCAAAATAGAAGTGTCAAACAATCAACAACAACAAACAAATTATTCTTTGCGTTAACGAAGATTTTATATATGATGGTATAATTGCATTATCATAACCGATCTTCAATTTGCTAAGATGCTGGTCGTGACAATAGTTGATTTTATTTTATTGGACTTCTCTCGTTAATTACAACTGTTTAGGTAGTAACATACTCCAGGAGAATCCGGCTGTATTAAGCAGTGGATAGCTTTAAGACCATAATATATATTGTAGGAATCAAATAATAGAAACAGTAGATTATATATATATGCACATCATTCAGCCAGTCCTTGTAATTAATTATGAATTATAATTGCGCTGGGTAGATTGTAGCCTAATATATATTATTTAGATTATTTATTTACTCACTTCTATGATTCTCTTATTTATGTATTCATTTCTTCATACGTGGCTCCATTATTTATTTATTTATTTATTTATTTCATATCAAATATTTATTATCTTATTTTTTTACTTATTCAAAAACGTTGCCTTTCATACGTCATTTATGGCTATAAAATCGCACCAAGCAATTAAACTCATCCTCTTTTCTTTCAAAAATTCATTAAAATCCACATTCAGGTCGTGCCATCGATCCACAAGATTGGGTGTTGATTCTCCACTTACCAATTACCTGAATGATCATTACACATAAACTATGAGTAACGCCGTACACAAACATCTACACATTTAATGAAGTGGTTATCGAAATTTTAATATTTGTCTTACTAAAACACAATTAAAAGTTCCAGATTTCATAACTGATTTTACACAAGAATTTGGATTTGGCTTCAAGATAATTTAATACATTATGCAGAACATTTGGGAGAATTTAGCTGGGGCAGGATAATCCTGCCGGAGATGCTTAGTTACTCATGCATCATTATTACATCTATTTATACCATCAAATACTAAAGTACTTTTACTTTAATTATCCTAAATACTTATTCAGAGTTTTGTTCGTTTTCTGGCTGCAAGGAACTTCTCAAAATCCAGGAAATTTGATTGAAAATTAAGTTGTTAAATTTCATTTTCTTATAGGAGATTTCACATATAGTATAGTAATAATTACAATTTCTTCTTTTAACAAAAATACATTGGCACCAAAATTATTTCGTATTGTCAATCACTATTCTGTAATCTTCGGTGCAGGTTCAGATTACCTCAACTAATACAAAACATATTTAAACCAACAAATACCATTGAAACACAAATAATAAACATAACTGTGCAGGTCAAATATATATAAGCTCCATTAAATATCAGTTACCTGAAAATTGTGATGTAAAAGCGAAAGCTGGAGCATCACACACTGAGCCAGTGTGCCTTCCCCTCCCCGTCCATGGCTTCTTGAAATGTTAATAAAAACAAATGTGTTTTTAATGACAATTTCATATGATTGATTGGTTGAATTTATCCCATTTCATAACCGAAGTAGGCATGGACCTACTATAGTTTAACACAAACTTTCATGAGCTTTCATGGCTCGTGCATACTGCTCATGTTTTTGCCCTATAGAGAACAATACTTCAAACGAAACATTTTACGGGGCCGCGGTGGCTTAGTGATAGAGCTTTCAACAGGGATGTACTTGGTGTCTTGTAGCGAATTTTTGTTATCTCTTCTATGGATCGGAAACTGCGACCTTTCAGAGTGGATTTCAACTTGACGAATACAACGAAATTTGCAGTTGTAAAATCAGGCAGTAGGTTGATTAGGATACAATAATTGTATTTTTCTTTATCACAATCTCCGTAATGAGGAGCTCCGAATTACTAGGAACATTGTCATGCTGCAGTTCTAGAGTTAAATAACAATCATTGTCTTACCTGTCGTTTTGTATGGACCCTATGCTCGTCGAGGACGCTCATCCCTCCGAAAGCCATATGAGTCATACGTGACTTATCGATCTCACATAAACGTGGCAATGCTTCTTACGACATACGATTTGCTCTATAAATTTTAGATTGTAATGTATTTGTAACCTTTTCCGAGTTATTGCATCATTTCCAAGTTCAACCTTTTTCTCTTCTGTTGTGGTAACACGGTTTAATGTCTCTATTAAACTTGGAGTCAACTTAAACAGTTCTTGCCAGTATTTAATTAAATGTGCACAAGTAGTCAGTATTTCACTTCCTGTATGCGCAAAAGGCGTTTCTTTTGACACATGTTTAACGTTATTTCAAGACGAAAAGTTTGCAAGACTGATCTGCGAGTGTAACTTTTTTTGTTTTTGTATTTATTAATGGTTCCAATTTTCAAATCCAATTTGGTTGTTCCATTTAAAATAATAATAATAATAATAATAATAATAATAATAATAATAATAATAATAATAATAATAATAATAATAATAATAATAAACTTTATATTGGATTGGCAACATTGTTCATTTGGTAATGTTAGCCAATACGTGGGTAAGTTCTCCCCTTCCTATAGTTGCTTCGTGCAAAGTTTCGCTCCGCTCCTTTTGGTTTCTCCGTTATTACGGTTGGACATAAATGGTGCACCCGTATACAATCTTCGGCCCAGTATTTCTTTTCATTAGGTATTATGTCTTTTACGCTAATTTGAGTTTGACATCCATCCTTATATCTTTGTCTACCGCTAATTCATAAACAAGGATATATATATATATATATATATATATATATATACGATATTTGTGTATATCATTTTATTTTTTTATATTTTTTAAATGAGAGCAAATCCGTACACACTGTGATTGTGCACCTGGTTTGTGACAGTATATGGAAAAATAAATCTGTTTGCTTAACATATCGGAAACCTTTCACGTAAGAAAGGTTTTTTTTTTTTTTTTTTTTTTTAAGATTTTATAGAACTTACAGATATTTTCATGGACATGTTCAACACATAGAAGAATTAACAATTGTCCGTTTCGCAAGAGAGAAATTATTTGGATGCGAATATTAGGAACACGTATGAATGCAAACCGTAAACTCGATTATTAAGTATTTTAACATCTGAAGTTCGGAAGAAAACCTTACTACAAAGTAAGAAGCCTCTTATGTGGTGATTGTCTCCTTGCTTGGAGTAGTGTGAGCAATACATTTGCGGAGTTGTCTTACCAAATCATCGTTTATTAAATTTCCTGAATCTCACCGAAAATTCCCGTCACTGTCTTCAATTTGTTTCAGGGATCAGTTTCAGAATCCGAGGTTCAAATTAGAACGTCTTTGTCCGTCCGTCTGTCGACAGAGCAAAAACGGTAAGAGATGCGGATTTTTGCAATCGATTTAGTGTCCCAAGAATAGGTTTAATCTCTGTCAACCTTCTATTCAAACCGGAAGTAGTTCAAATAACCCTTTTCCGGTTTCAACGTTTATCGTCATAGAACGAAAACGATAACAAATAGCGAGAAGTGGTTGTTAGCAAACGATTTAGCGCCTATCGTGCAACATATCGTGACCATCCACAGCACACTATCAAAAGTGGAAGAGGTTCAGATTTACTAGTGCTTCTGGTTTCAGTGCCGGTTCCAACTTTTATAACAATAAAACAAAAATAATAACAGACAGCGAGATTTTTTTTTTAACGATTCAGTGTTTCAAAACAACATATCATGACTATCCAGAACTCTACCAAAATTGGAAGTGGTTAAAATTTACTATTACTTCTGGTTTCAATACTGATTGTCGTAGAGACAAAATGGTAAATGCTATCGAGATGTGGCTCCTCTTTGCAATTGATTTGGCATCTCAAGAATAGGTTCTGTCTCCTCCGTTAACCCTTTGTTCATACTAGAAGTGGTTCAAATTAGTCATTTTTGGTTTCAGCGTTTATTCACACGGAAAGAAATTGATAATGAAATTTAGTTTAGTATTCCACGATTATGTCTTTTAGGCTAAGGGAGACTATGATTAAGGCAAGTGAATCATAATAGAAGAATTGGCGAAGTAAGGATGTTGGAGGAAACAGGAATACCACAAGAAAACCCACCGGTAACGAAATCGGTAATAGATAGCGAAAACGTTTTTTTTTTTCTTTCTTAGGATTCAAATCTCAAGACAACATATCATGACCATCCACAATATTCTATCAATAGCGAAAGTGGTTGAAATTTACTATTACTTCCGGTTTTAATACTGATTTCTGCAGAGCAAAAACGGTAAGTGCTATCGAAATAAGGTATTTTGCGATTGGTTCAGTATCCCAAGAATAGGTTTAGTCTCCTCCATTAACCCTCTATTCAAACCGGAAGTGGTTCAAATTAGTAGTTTCTGGTTTCAACGTATATCGCCGCAGAACAAACACAGTTAATAGATAGGAGAAGATTATCTTCAGGAGGATCTGGTAAAGCAAAAGTGTCTGAATGTGAAGGATGTTTCCCTTTAAGTGCTTCGAAAACGGAGGCATTAAATGTGGCGATGATATCTTCAGAAATTAATAATCTGGCTGCACCTCTTATGTTTCCATCGTTGATTTTATTTTCGACTCTTTTGGTGTTAAAGGATGTTACAGCAGAAGAATGTTGGTGTTTGTGCTTGTGTTTTTTATACAGTAAAATAATCGGGTAACGCTTCTCGGTGAGAATCATCCCATTGGCGAACTCTTCACTTGACCCAGGTCGTTAAGTTTTTTACTCAATCTGATTGTGACGGAACATTTAGTACTGTATACGGGATTAATAAAAGATCCATCCATGTGTCTAGGTCGCTTCTGTTTGCAATATGACAGATAACTTCATAGAGAGAGGTAGTTACTGATGACCGAGCACTTCTTGGGTTTCTTAGTAGTAAAGGTACAGAGGATTTTAATTTGACTATTAGATTGCAAAAGTCAGAAATCTGAATTTTTATGTTGCGATTATCATATTCTAAAGTATATTCTTTTCCAGGCAAAACAATAGAAGCTCATCTTGTGAGAAAGGACACACCAAACGAAGTATATTCTGCATTCGCCGCTCTCTCTGGTCATCAAGATAACAGACTAAATGATGATGATGATTTCTCTTCTAAGATAAGGAGTCAGGTGAATTTATTACATAATATTTTAATACAGAAATCCTCTTGTAAAGTACAATTCTGTATATTTCAAACATGGCTAAATTAATCTTTGGTATGGGTTAATGAAATTAATCATAAGTCATGCAATCCATGAGTAGGAAAAACATGTATACAAAAAGGATCATCCCTGTGCTTCCCATGCAACCAAATCCGTTATATTGTATGCGTTTGTTTTTTTCTTTTTCTTTCTTTTTTTTAATGCTGCAATATCATTTAAAGATTTTTTGTTGAATGTTACCGAGAGTCAGTGATGGTTTTCCGCCGGTTCGCCCGAACCGATTGTTAATATTTCTCAAGTCCCCAGAGCCGGTTGCTAAAGTTTCCTCTTTATCTCTAGATGCAGTATTTACGAAAATAATAATAATTCTCTGGTAATATATACTTGTATATATATATATATATATATATATATATATATATATATATCATTCTATTCTTATTTTCTATAACACCTCATCCTCCTATGAAAACGTGATTCTACCGATGTGTCAATACAGTTTATTTTAGTCAACTTCCTGTACTGAGTGATATACAAGTAACCGGTTGATAAATGATTTGAATGACATGACTGTCCAGACTTGTGACCTAATCAGTAGGAAGAGACTTGTTTGTGTACATCTTTCATCACAGTCATTTACTGTAAGTAGCCGCAAGAGAAAATGAATCAAATGGAGCAGTCTTCATATAATCATCTTTGAATATAACACAATTTAAAAAACTACCTCGTATTTAAGCCATATAATGAATTTTCTATTACGTAATTATGTTGGGAGCAGTTTATTTTCAGAAAAATAGAGTAAACTACAAACTACTCCATTAGACTAGCATTAAGGTCAATGTTCATTGTATATAAAAAGAGTGACACACAGATATTTCCTATGCAAAATGCTCAAACTACTAAGCGTTTAAGAGAAAGAATGCAAATATGTTTTTCTGGTAGGTAGGTAGGCCTGTCTGTCTTTCGTTTTTTTCTTACGCGACGTTCTGTACCAAATTCCACGATATATATATATATATATATATATATAAGGTAAAGAATCTCTACCAGAAAACAATGAAAAGTTTTTCATACAACACTAAAAACATACACTGTGTAAAGATTTTTCCTTACACTTAATCAGATAAGGAGAGGAAGAAGTAGGAAGTAAAGAATATGGAAGTAAATAGCTCCCAGGATGAAAGTAGTGTGTTTAGTGAAAGAAAAATGAAAGTAATGAAAAGGTTGGCCATTACTGGAGAGAGAAAAATGAGATGTGTTCAAAAAATATCAAACCCTTTGGACGGCAAAAATACATTTATTCAGATAACATACATAACTGTAATCTCATTCAAAGTAGACCTTTTGGAAATATCCCAGCGGTCCTACGATATTTCAGGCAGCACTCTGGAAGAGCCAGAAAAATCAGTTTACTTGTGAAAAGTCCTGGAAAAGTCAGGAAAATCTAAGTACGATTTTTACTTCTCAAAATCCATTATTTTAAAACTTTGTTTTGCTACAGTTGATAGGAGATATTTTATAAAATAAATAATTTGTTTTGCTAAATTTCTGTACCTAAATACACACTATATATACATGTGCATGCACAATAGACGTCAGTAGAGGTGATCGGGAAAAAGGATTTTTTTTTTAAAAAATTTTATATATGGATCTGAAAATTTGTAACTCGTGATCTTGAAATCCTATAAAAGGGAGGGAATTCGTGTTTGCGAAATAAGTGGGAATCCTGTAATGTCATGTCTGGAATCAAATTTGCTTCTTTCCTACGACATTTTCAAATGCTTTCCTTTCTAATACTGCTGCTCATATTTCATCCTATTTTCATAGCCCTGGCCTTCACAATTAGTTTTATTCACTTAACAAACACATTCACTTAATTTTCTCTTGTAGATTTTCTTCTAATTCTGTACAATAGTAGGTTTAGAGTTACGGTAAATGAAGTTGAAACTGTGGCTGTTCACAATGAAATCAAAAGATATTTGTTGAGGACAACACTTTTTTTGGTACTATCATAATAGTATCTTTTACGTAGGATTATTACTAACAAAGTTTTCTTCTTTTGTTCTTGAAGGTTTTTACTGATGCAAAGGTCATACCTATAATGAATACAAATGTCAAATTGAATGCATATGCTTTCAACTTTCTTTGTCATGGTTTGAAGGAGCGAATAAGAAATGAGAATTGCTTGAGAAAAGGAGACGATTATGATTTACTCTACGATTTTCTTCTTGTGATCAGGTGTATAACGACTTCTCTTAAGGAGCTCGTATCTTATAGAGATCCTGTTCAACAAGCGTTCACGCTATTGGAATCTGAATACGCAAACAAATTCCGTAGAGCTTATTCACTGAACGAGTACAGTTTAGTGTAAATGTGCAGAGTGCAGGAAGAGGATTAGAAGCAAGTGCCTTATATGTGTTAAAAAGAATGATCATGTTGTTGTAAAATCTAGTGGAAATATAATTTCTTATGTGATCAGGGTTCTTTTCAGTGGCGGCTCTTGAGGGATCGCTACAAGCTAAGGGAAGAGAACTTTATACAGCTTTAGAGAATTGTATACAAGGATGAGTACTTAGGTGTACAAGCTTTGTATCAGCGCCGTAACCGCACTGGAGCGTCGCTTACCGTGAGATCAGCGAACTCAAGCAGTGCTAGATCTGGATCAAAGGAAAGATAGGTGATCATTCTTCTCAACAAATGATGTGGCATTGCGGTATTATCAAAGCGTCATGAAAACAAATGGGAAACTACTTGAAAGAAAGAAAAAACGAACTCTGGTCTAGACATTACGTAAATTAAATGTATAAATGCCACAATGCGGTTCATAGGTCTGCCGCTTTGAGAGCTGTTGCGCCATTTTTTAAATTAATTGTTTCGGAAATCTTTCCTTAGCTTGTAGCGATAAAATTTGTCTTTACCGATGTGACTTTCCTCAAGACCCGCCACTGACTCCTTCTCAAGTATAGGGTTGTTTCAAAAGATGGTGTAAAATAAAGATAAATTACTCATATCTGAAGTTACGTCTGCAACCGTCCAGACTTGAAGCGCCAGATGCAGTTTTGAGATTCTTCATTCATGTGACGCAAGTTCATAGCCAGCACCAAATCGTAGAAGTAGAGAATAATATTCCTTCCTTCCTGACTACCGGTTTGAGGTTTCGTGTTTTGTATATAGATTCTTTTGATGATACGACTGATGTCAAAATAGTAGTCAAGTTATATTTTCTGTCTCTACCTGCGTCGTGACGTTTTTAACGGACACGTAACGTCCAGCAAATAGAGTTGAAGTTTCCAACAGGCGACAACATGGGCGGTCACTCAATGGAATGAAGGAATGAGTCATTCCCCTGTAATATAGGAAGAAAATAATATTACGAAGTATTGAAATGGTTTATTCAAACTGCAAATTATTTATTTTAAAACCTTTTTATTTTACTTATTTGTAAGTTTAAATACGCCAGAAGCTAACATAGATACCGTCATTCCACCGCGCAGCTTTCTTGATGGATTTTGCGCGGCGGGATCTACTCGGAACGAGCCGGCTCAATTGTCTTGCCGTACCGTGGTGTTGCGAGTAGAATGCATATTTGTAAGCATTCCCTTGAAACAAATGCGTGTGGGTGTAGTGCGATTTTTTTTTTTGTTTGTTTCGAACTGCAAATTGAAAGATTGTTTTGCGAAGTAAATATTTATTTTAATGAATTAAAATTCGGGCGTTCAGGATTGTACTTAGTTTTTTCAACAGTTGGATTATTTCGCAGGTTTGTACAGTACATCTCTTCCCTAATGATTGTGGCACCTATGCTAGGAAGGGAATGACTGCCCAGTTTGCATTCCAGTTTGCTTTAATCTATGACAGCGTCGACGCAAGTCAGTGAGGAGAGTGGGGTGGGGTAAATACAGTAAGATTGTGCTTGCGTGTTAGAAAGAGCCGTTTCCATTTTCCACTGAAAACCTTCCACAGCTGTACAGAAAATTGACATCGACTAATCAATGTAGTTTTTCGTACTGAAGAAAAAGATACATCGTAATCATCAAGCTGAGTCAACCCTTTCGAAAATTATTGCATGTTGAATTTAACATTAGAGTATATGGTCAGAAGTTTCTCGAACGGTCAGAGATAGAAACGAAGTTCTTAGGGAGTTTCCAAGAGACAATACCAAGGCACATCCAATGGTATTTACTCGAGGGAAAAGGCTTTACATCTGCTCTTGTAGCCAATTCCATCTTGTTCTTTAATTTTGATATTGCCGTCTTGGAAGCTCTTTTTTCTGTTGATAAGCAGCTACGGAAAACAAGTTTCTTTCTTTTACGTACATCTGATTGCTTCCTACTAATTTTGCTGCAAGCCTTTGTTTTTGCACCATCTATATTGAACAAACCTATACTTAAAAGCAAAATTGTAAACTTTTTATTGTTATATTTACTAATAAGTTGCTAGCATTACTTGGACTTAATTTAGAGCTAGGAAATACGAGAGCTAATTTTATTTACACAATGAACGAAAATGGAATCTGAACATCGAAACGCAGCATTTTTTTAAACCCTTTGACTACCAGTTTTTTAAAATGTGAATATTCTTTTGTATGTCGGATATTCCTGACATCTGTTCACAGATTTGGAAACTAAACACAATTTCCTGGTCACATCTGAACCGATGGGAGAACAACATGTATTTTTTAGAATTTTCTAAAAAAAAAAAATCCCAACGATGTTTGAATTATTCGCATGGAACACATGTTTCCCGTTGGTAGTCAAAGGGTTAATATTGTTTATTACATTCGTACAACGTTACAAGTCGTATTATGCGCTTGCAACGCCAAGTTAAATTTTAATGTCTTATACCTCAGTAAGTATTGCACTCACTTCCACGTTAAATGCAGGCATGTATGTGATCGTAAAGTTATCGGATGACATCTTGTGTGATGGTGTTTTATGCGTATTGCATCTGTTCATACGATAGCGGGTGAATCTGGAGATGACATCTAGTAATATTCAATGTGTGTTAGATGGATGAAAAGTTGACCCATTGTGCCCACTGAGTACACTGAGAAGAATACGTTAGGTTGCAGTTTCGACAAGGAAATAAGCGCTACGTTGTTGACAAAAACATATCTGAACATCATTTTTTAAATAACAGAACAGTGAATTCTATTATGATTCTATGGTTCCAACTGAGGTCTTACTACCACACCAAATCTCTACGCAATAGAACAGGTACGTTTGATAGGAGATGAAGCTAACCAACAAACGTTCACAAGGCCTCGTTTGCGAGTACTGCAGAGTTCCGTTCTGCCCTCCAATGAGCTTTAGCACGATATTACTGAAGATCATTTGATAGTGAGAAAATATGTCACAGGATGCTTGGATGTTATGCTCCTCTTCAGTCAGTGATGTGCCGTCAAGGGGACTAGGGGACTAGGCTAGTCCCATGGCATTTTAGTTAAAGTATTTTGTGATAAATATATACCAAAGAAATCGAAAATATTGTATTTCTCTATTTTTATAAAATAATACTGTTTCAACAGTTCTGACACAGAGTCAGCGCCCGTGCGCTGGGTGCGACAGCGAAGTGTACATCGGAAACGCTCGGGTTTTAATCGGCTTTCCTCGGGGAAAGGAACAGGATCCAGCCAATTAGTCCGTATATCATGTTGTCTAAGCTCTAAGCTCGGGCGTTCTGACGTAAGCGAATTTAATGCTCGTTTGCTTTTTACAGTTAATAGTTTTAACGCAATTAAAGTTACAGTATTAATCTTGACACTTTAAGAGATCTAGTGAAGTGTGAACTTTTTAGATAATCAATATATTTTGAAAGTGACTCAAAGAGTAAAGTATGGAAGGGGACTCGTCTGAGAAATCGAATTCTTGCAGCAAAGCGATGGGGCAAGCAGTGATATTACTTCAATTGATACAGAGAACAGTAGGGGTGGGGATCGGCCGTTTCATTGTTGTATTCTAGACCAATTATTCATAGTATCATTTGGATTCGTTAATTTTCAAGAAAAGCAACCAATAATAACCAGTGGTAGAACAACTCCAAGCATTTCCATTCAGACAAAAATGAAATATTATATACATAATATCAAAACGGATTATTTCGCTTCTTCAAAATAGTTAACTGCATGTAAGTCAAGAAAAAACTGTATTGCTGGCCTTCAATTCTGGTTCTCCCGAAAGTCTTTAATTTAGTTATTGTGGACAGGTATGATTAACACTTTTCGTGGCGCAACTTGGGTTTGTGAAAATTGTTCATGTCACAAAAACCATCATTATTCCACACGTCCTTTTCTATGTGGAACAGAATACATTTTCAATTGAGCGAGCAATGTAGAAGTTGATTTAAAGCGAGAACTAATGAACCGATTGATTTATGCCTCTTGTTTTATAGCTAAACAAGAGCTATCATTTAGAGGACATAACGAACAGGAAGATTCTGTCAATTAGAGAAACTATATTGAAGTAATTCAGTTACTTTCTAAGTAGACACTAAATGGACTTGCAGGGGCGCGAAAAAATTCTCTAAGGAGGGGCCCATCTCCATGGCTGCTATATTGCGTCTGGTATTTAATACGTGGTTTGCTATATTACGTATACATTTTCGTGAGCCAGAGAAGGGCCCAGGCCCCACGCTGCCCTATCCTTCGGGCGCCCGTGTTGACTTGTCATCTTCACAACACGGGAGTGTTTAAAGGAACATCAAACAGGATTCAGATGTGTTGGTGACGTAATTCTGGGTAAAATTAAGTCAGAAATAAACAATACACTTTTACAGCAATAATGTTGGACAAAACTACGGACATTGCAAAGCTCTCTCAACTTTCAATCGTCTTCGGTAAGTAAAAGACGGCAATATTCATAAATGATTTATTTGTTTTGCAGATGTTACTAGTGATTGCACTGCTACTGCTCTAAGTGAGCATGCTTTCCAAGTTCTCTCTCACTTTAATGGTAAGCAAAAGGTTGTAACACTAGGCTATGATGGAGCTGCCACGTTTTCTGGACATTTGAGTGGTGTACAATCTTTTGTGAAAAGGTGTTCGAGTGCACTCACCATACACGGCTATGCTCACAGACTCAATCTCGTTGTTCCACAGTCTGTTAATCACATCAAGGAATGTAAAAAAAATTCTTAGGACAATAAGTGGCATTCCAAATTTCTTTTCATATTCATCGAAACGCTGTAACGCGCTTGTTGAATCAGAAGTAAGTAAGCGATTTCCAACAGTTGCCAATATAAGATGGAATTACAATTCCAGAATTGTGGATGCAGTAAATGAAAATCAAATATAGCTCTTACGGTGTTCTGAGAACATTGTAGAAGATTCAGATAGTTGGGACACCGAAGCGTTCATGACTACACAAAAATGTGTGTTTTATCATTGAAGGAGTTCGATTTTGGATTTCTACTAAAAGTTTCCATTTTTTTTTCCCCCGCACGGATATACTATTCAACATTCTTTAAAGTAAAACCTTGGATTGAAATATTGCATCGAAAAAGTACAAGAGATGGTATCTCAACTTAGAAATGCAAGAAACGATTTTGAAGAGACTTATAGAAAAGTAGAATTAGATGACAACGGGAACCTTGTAATAAAAGACGTAAAATAGATGACTCAACAGATACAAAAATTAAATGTTGATGTTTACAATGACATTTTTGATACTATGATTGGACAAATGGAGGTGAGATTTCAAGATGTCATTGAGTTACAATTTCTTGAGCTGTTAGATTCAAAGAATTTTCAGTGCCTCAAATCTCGATTTCCTGATTACTTGTTTTTGACCCTTAAATCGAGTTACAGAAGGTCTTTTTTTTTAAAATTTTAACAATTTGCAGAGTGAATTAATATCGGTTTACAGACTCTTAGATTTTTCAAATAAAACTGTGACTGAAATTATCCATTTCTTGAAAGAAAGATGCTTGGTAGAAGAAGCGTTGTACAGCGCACATTCTCTTCGAACCTAGTCCCCTGTGAAAAAAGTCACTGCACGCCACTGTCTTCAGTAGATAACTCACTGCAGTACCGCGGATCTGATAGGCACTCGAATCTTGGCTGCAGGCTTCCTCCGATTTGCCAGTCGTCCTCGGAATGCAAGCAGTAGAATAATTTTCCTCCGATTTTAGTCTAAATTTTCCGCCAGGGCATTGGTGCCGACTTGTACAGTATAGTGACGTCCTATCACAATTTTTCGATACGAATATTCAGCCTCTCAAAGAGCTACCGTAGCTTGCTCAAATTGGATTAAATGTTCTATTCACGTTGTTATCCCCTTGCAGGCATCTCCCAGCACTTTAAGCCCATGCTTTCCCAGAAATACGAACATTAATAAGCAGCTTCATGTGTGTTTACAAGAAGCTTGTATTCCTGTGTGTTGTAATCAATCTTGTTTCAGTGTCGTAGAAGAATATGCCAAATGTTTCACTCGTGTAGCGTTGGTGTTAAAATTTCATTTTCCGTCAGTGTATTTTTATGTAATTATACGCATACAAATATAAGGAAAGTAATAATCTTAATCAAACTGATTTATAATTCTGCTCACTTTAAAAGAAGTCTGTAATAGAGTATTGGCAAAAAATTATTGGGAATCATAATGATTCTTGAACTTTTAGATGAAACTGTTGCTTGCTCTTCTGTGATAAATCCTATTTACTAGAGGATGTGTTGATAAATTATATTAAGACTGAATTATCGAAATGGAAAACATGTAAAACAATTATAATAACGGGGTTCAAATTGTATATTGATTTTTTAAAGGAAAACCTGGAAGATTTCGCTGTTGAAATTAGTTGTGTAAACTAGTAGAGCGTATTTTTAGTTCCTAATTATATGAAAAAGTCATGCGATATAGTGATGAAATATTTAATATGTCAGCTTTAATTAAATATCTACGATAATTAGTTTTTTCCTTTCTTTCTAGCACTTTAATTTTAATGCGGGAGAGAATATAGATGATTTACTTGTATTAAAAAAAATCTAGGGTACAAGCAATCGTATGCTATTTCAAGTGTATATTGCGATATTAACACCTTCTAATTATATCTTAAGAAATCACCTCAAATCGTAATATATATAAATGGATTCTACTACATTCTACGGTATTAACCCTTTCACAGAGGAAGTCGACTTTTGTCGACAGAAAGAAAATTTCCTTAACATGCGAATGTCGACTATAGTCGACAGGTTAAAATTTGTTTGTCCGTATCTTGGCTTTGTCGAGAATAGTCGCAGAAGTTGTACCGTTCAATTTTTTGTGTTCTATTGTTTTCGATAAACAATAGAAATCACACAGAAAACCTTTGGCGACTATAGTTAACTAAAACAAAACCAAGATACAGACAAATTTTAACACTTCGACTATAATCGACATTCGCAGGTTAGGGAAATTTTCTTTCCGTCGCCTTCCACAGTGAAAGGGTTAAGAATATGTTACATTCTAGTTCGTAGGTAATGAATAGAAGAAAAAAATATATTGATGTTGGTGCACATACTGCAATAATTATAAAAAGTAGCTCAAGTGAAGAAAAGGCATGTACCGTACCGTTAGAATGGGTTTAAGAGAGTGGCATATATGCGAGGGGTGGTCAAAATGTTCCCGGAGTTGCGTTATAACTTTTAAACCACAATATAGGTATACATTCACGTAATCGCCTTCAAAATAGGCTCTTTGAGAATATATACTTGTTTCGTTGCTCCTGCCATTGCTGGAAACAACGCTGAAAGTGCTGTTTTGGTATGTTCCGAAGTTCAGCCGTCGCGTTGGTTTGGATGTCTTCTACTGTGGCAAAATGGTTACCTTTGAGGCCCTTAGGGAAGAGCCAGAAGTCCAGTGATTCCGCTGCCACCGTTTTGCCACCGTAGAAGACATCCAAACCAACGCAACGGCTGAACTTCGAAATATACCAAAACAGGACTTTTCAGCGTTGTTTCCAGCAATGGCAGGAGCAGTAGAACAAGTGTGTGTGTGTGTGTTCTCAAGGAGCCTATTTTGAAAGCGATTAAATGAATGATACTAAATAGTTTTTGACTGTCCCTCGTACAGTAAGAGGTCAAGTAAAAATTGTACTTTGCTATAACTTTCAGTTGCATATCAGCAAATATACGTATCTTTTGTTCTGCTATGTAAATTGACAATTTAGCTTTTGTATTTTTGTTTACAGTTCTGACAGGTGGTGGTAGATATTATGTAATATTAAATCAGTATTATATGGTTGAAGATAAGTAGTAGTACAAACAAAATGTAAAAAAGAAGAAAAAGTTAACTAATACACTAATGTGTAAATATGAATAGTACAAAATTTGAAATAATTGTAATAAGTGAGAAAATACAAAAATTATGATGGTACTGAAACAAATATGCAGAGGAGGTTACAAATATCGTAAGACAGTATTTGTTGTTAAAAACAGTTGATGGTTTTAAATTGCACTCAAATGCGAAGGGCTTCGATAATTTGCACTTATTTCTGTTGTCTTTTTTTTTTTTTTTTAATGTGTTAGCATGTAGATATAAAAGTTCGTTATAAAATCTACAGCAAACAGAAATAGAGCCACTAAAGAAAATTTTACAATAGTAAAGGTGTTTTTAAAAAGTACATTCATAGTAAACGGTTCTAAAGCTTCAGCTAAATTTTTATAGTAAAGATTAAGTAGATCAACTACGTACATGTAATAAAATAGGTGCTGTCTCAAATACGAAGGAAATCGTGTGATTAACAAGCAAAATTAAATTTGTATTAGCTACTACGTATATTTAACATATCAAGAGTGCCTAGAGGGAAGAAAAGGGTGATAAAGCTCTACTTTTAATGAGTCCATCTTTTGTAATATAGGGTTTACGTACCATATAAAAATCAGTATAGTTGGATAAAAGATAGCGGTTAAGAGGCATTCTTATACTAAGTCAGCTACAAGTAATTGCGTCTGGGAAAAGCAGACACCACACAGCAAAAGTTTGAAATGAGTGCTTTGTAAAGTAGGGTGTCATACCTAATACATAAAGATGTTAGTGTGATTACCAGCCCTTCAATTGTTTTAAAATAAAAGCATGTTTAGGATTTTTAAAATTTCTGTTTGTTGTAATTGCTCAATTTGTGTACAAAAGAGCAAACCATTTCGAAGTAAAAGTAGTGGTCCAAAAGGCATTTAATAAGTAAGACATTTAATTTTGCAAATAAATATAGTAGGAAAATAAGTAGTATATGCTGTAGTGCAAGTACTTACTTATTTTTGTAAGATATTAAATGTTATTATTATTGTTGTAAGTGATCTTTGTGAAGCATTTTTAATGAATAATCGCTAATAACATACTAACGAAATTCGTATGGAAAAAAGGCAATAAGTTTATTTTGAAATACATTTATATCATAATATTTAAATGTTAATGTTGTAAAAGGGGTTGTTTTTGTTTTTGTAGATAGTACTGTAATGGTTGGCTGAATTCGTGATTTTCGTACGTTAAATGTATATAGATTGAGACAGTTAATTAGTACTAGGCCTTTATAAAGTGAATCGTACTGTATATAGAGTCTTGAAACTCAAACACCAGATTACAGTTCTTCATGTAATATTATTTAAAATTTTCGAAACACACAAGAAGTCTTTATTTATTTTTTAATGCAATGACTAAGTAAAGCTGTTCTAATCACATTTTCAGTGCTATTTTAAGGCCAAATGAGCTTTTCTGGAAAACGTGTTTGAAACAAAAGGTCGTAAGTTTTTTGCACTTAATCCAAAATATGATTCAAAATTACCATTTGTATTAATACTTGACTTACTGCCAGTTCCGATCTGTTGCGGAAATTAAAAATTTGCCAATTTAAAGATCTTGATAAAATTTTCTTTAAAAGGAGTGGAAAATCCTTTTTATGAATCGTATTTTTGCATTGCATTTTCAACTTCGGTTTAAAGAAAAAAAAAAAAAAGAAAGAAAGAAAAAGTTTTAAACAAATTTCTTACTTTCTTGGACATTTCGAAACTAAATCACCACTTTCCATTAAAAAACAAAACAAACAAACAAACAAACAAAAAAAAAAAAAAAAAAAAAAGATAGACTATTTACAATCTGCTTTGGAAATTAAAATTACCACCGTTAAATTCAGTGCGTGCAATTGATAATGCAATGTTTTTTTGTTTGAAGATTCCATACAATACAAGACAAGTTAATGAACCATGACAAATTAATTGCCTCATCTTATATGTAATCGTATGTAATGTAATGTAATGAATGTAATGATATAGTAGATATTTGTCAGCAGATTTCAAACAAAGTGCATTAAGGGTCGTATTCATAAATGGATCTTAATGAAACTTTTCTCAAGATCTATCTTGAGAAGTGAATTGCTGCTTCATAATCCCATTCAGGTAAGATGTTTGAGATATAGGCTTGCAGTAAGAAGGTCTTGTTGAAAATTACATTTTGACCAAAAAACGAACTTTCCATCTCGCTAATACGTACAAAACAGGAAAAGCATTCTTGACCAAGATGCATTTTCACTAAGAAATTCTCAAACCTTGATAAAATTGTTAATTATTCAAACAATAGAACAATGTCTTCTGAGACAACTCTTATTCATTAAAAATTTTAGATTTTTACTCAAGGCGCGATCTTGAGTGAGCATCATCTATGAATACGGCCCTTAGTAATTATAGCTTTAGGTATACCAAAATTTAAGAGTACTAAAGGTATATATGTCGATAGTGTGCCGATGTCATTTTGATGGGTAATATATTCCAAGTCATTCAATAGAAATCTTTTATTGTTTGTTCCACGTTAGGTTTATTAAGAAACTGGGAAAGTATAGTTAAGAAGAAAACTTAAAGATCTATAAATTTTAATAAGAATGAAATTTATAGCCATTATGTGTAAACTACCAGTCCGGAGATAAGGGGGGGGGGGGGCGATATACGGATTTGAAAATCAATAAATATTGAAAAGCAACAAAAATTATTAATATACTTCTTAAAGATAAAGTATAGATTCATTTTACTTCAATGTATTGTAAACAATTCAAGCTGAAAAATATTTTCAAGTAAAATTTCTCTCTTCGTCCTTGAGATCTATTAAAAAAAAATCTTTTAAATTATAATATGAGCTTTTTTCTAGTATATTGGCTAACATTTGAGGTGCATGGTCATGTGCACAGTGTGATGAGGACAAATAATGAGTGCTTAATGGGAGAAAAATCGACTTAAATTTTAAAAGTTATAAACATTACTATTCTTAAATTATCTAAGCAAGGTATGGGATATCTATCGACGTGTGAACAAAGTATTACTCATTGAAACGAACGCTACGTGAATATCCAAAGCTAAAGGTATTTCAGCGCCACAGTTTATTATTATTGACAAGACAGAATTATTTTTACTGTTCTTTTAAAAGTCTTTCAAAGTTGTTACTCCAGCAAATGCTCGCTACTTTTCTCTCATATTTCCTCCCAGCAGTTTCAGCATTTCTTTTCAGTAAAAAACCTTGTAATAATATAATGTATTTATTAATATATTAAAATAATAATAGAACGCATTAATTAACATGTTAAAGTAATAAAACGTATTTATAAGCATGTTAAATATAATCATAAATGTTAAAAAAAAAAATTGTAAACCATGCATTTAGAAATACAAGTGCTTTTTGGGCAGCTTAAACATGTTTTGTATGTATTGTTTGCTGGGAGTTTTTTTTTTTTTTTAATTTCTTTTGTTTACCTGTACATTGAACATAGATACATAAAATGAATAACTAGTTTTTTTTTTTTTTTAATTATAACTATAACACGTGGAAAACAGTATCTATACTATATTTTCTAGTATATTTATCGAAGCATTTAAGGAAGTGATTTTATTTGATGCGTATGTCAGTGATGATTATGGTAAGGTTCTGTGATATTATTCGGCTTTAGAACTTGGTATAGGACAATAATATCAAACAATGTGTTAGGTAATATATTTTGTAAGGGAAATGTTACAAATTATATGCTGTGATTATCGTAACAGTGCTGTCATTTTGTTGTTATGAGGATTGTGACTTGTTGTTGCAGTTTTTGAGGTAGATAAATATGGTGATATAGTACATGTGAATTGTAATGTTATGTAATACAATTTAATAAAGCTTTTTTAATTATTCCAATGAGCGTTCTAAATTACATATCTATAATTGAGGTGTTCTGGGTAGAAAGGAGGCGTTCAGGGTACTCACCCAAAAAATACGTATAATCTGAACACTTGGGAATTATATTTGAGGAGATCGGGTAGTAATATCAAACTGTTCTGTGGCAACCAGTTCTGGGATCTATTCCATAGTTTGTGCAAGTCATTCGTCTTTTTGTTAGTAAATAGTTTCCAAAACCAATAATTTAATATCAGTAGACCTACGTTTCTACATTTCTGGTCACAAAAGCCTAGACTGCATTCCAGAGACTGATCTTTGAACCTAAATCCATCCATACGTCCTTCACATCTGTAACTTACAGAGCGTGGCAGCCAAGGATGTTATAAATAGAGGATCTGCCCATATGTATCTTCATCCGATTAAATCGATGAAGCCAAAAAACAACCGAGCATCGGCACGTCTGATTGGCTACTTTCGTTTCCGCCATGATTGTTGGCTCAAAACATTGCGATCCTATTGGACGGAGTGGGTAGAGTAGGGGTGGCGAAACTGTGACGTATGGCTTCAAGATTTTGTTGTAAGGGCATATCCTCTATTTTATAAGATCCTTGGTGACAGCCCTTTTTGTGGGCCTGAGCCGCTCCAATGCCATCTGTTAGCGACGGGCTAAACTACGTTCAGCCTAGCGACTAATACGTGATCAGTGTGCTGCGTCACCCTGTCTCTAACAAGCGTATCAGGAGCTTTCTAGACCTAGAGACTGTCACGTCTTTTATTCACATGACTCCCCAGTTTGGCTCACGACGCTGGGTAGACGCCGGTAATTGGGAAGCACCGGCCAGGAGTCGAACCCAAGAAGACGTGGACGTGAGCCCAACGCTCTAACTATTAGACTACGCTATTCTCCTGTTAATTACAGAGGAATCTATTTTCTCTTCATTCTGCTGCAGAGAAATAGGCATAAACCATCTGGACATGGCCAGCCAGAAAATATCTAATACATGATGACAATAAAAGATGAAATAATTCAAAAAGCTGGCATATTGGGGCCAGTAGTGGACATGGGATTTCAGTATACTAAGATACATACATGGAAGTTTACTCTTCGTGCTTTTGTGGTTAGCGTCAGGGATCTGTAAATAAGCGTTCATTTTAGCATGGGTTCGAAACCTGTCTACGGAAAATCCTTTTTAGCTAGAAACTGCTTTCTATCGTAAAGAATATATATCTAAGAAAATTATAAATAACTGTACATTACAGCTATGTAATACAGTAGAATAAACCATATCATCTCATCTCTAATGTATATTTGGAAGAGAAAGCAGTATAAAAATATGTCCATCTTGTTCACTGTTTTGCACAAGGTGAATCATTATGGAAGAAAATAAATTGTCACTAAATTACATTTTTATTAGAAGTGATTTTAGGCACTACAAAACTTGTCAGTTACATTTGCTAATGAAATATTGATGTTAGTTGATGTCTCTTAAGTGCCTGTGAAGGCAAAATAGGCTTTGACCTGAAATAAGACAAGTCAGTGGCGTATCCAAAGGGGATGTACCTAGCTCAAACCAAGGGCGCCATTTCTCTGTAAATTTGGGGGGGGGGGCATTCAAATGCAGAAAGCATATATGAGGATTTTAGGGCAAATTACATTAAAATTATGCCAAATATTGTAAATCTGTAAATACAATGAGGGGGCTCACATGAGTTTTAGGGGGGCCCGAGCCCCCTTGAGCCCCCAGGATCGGCGCCCTTGGCTCAAACTTTTTTTTAGTACAGTGATACCGACAATTATTCTGCCTACATACAGAATATCGAATTTATGATTCCAGTGTTAGCATGTTTAAAAAAAAAAAAGAAAAAGAAAAAGAAAAGTATTGCTTAGTCATGCAAAGAATTTACTTCCCAGAAGTTCTATATATTTAATACTACATTAGATTTCAGCGAAGTAATTATATGCTGTAGTACTCTTCATCTTTTTGAGCTTTCTTGTTAGCAAATGCTTAAAAATTTACCATTGCAGCTGTGTATAGGAAATGTTTTTTTTTTTATTTTTTCTTCCTTTTTGCTTAAATATATAATTTCTTCTTATCCGAATTATCTTAAAGCATACAAAACTTATTTATAAGACGAATTATATTAGCAACTTATACAAAATTGAAAAGGGACTCAGTGGTGTACCAAACAAATGAATGTAAACAACATAATGAACTAGGAATTTCGGGAAATAACAGGAATGTAATCAAGTGCTGTTTTTTTGGTTTAATTTTCGTTTCTCGTCAAAGGTAATCATCAATAGTTACCGACGTATTGAAAAAAAAAATTAAATAAGACGTACAGAGAATTTTATTTTGCTTTATTGTTATACAATAATATGCAAATGCTTAAAAAAAATGATTACGTTAACACGTTGTGTTGCCATGTTTGGCGTCTGTAAATAAACAGGATGCTAACTTTAAGAATCGTCGGTTCGATTTTGATCGCGATGTTATTCTTTTCGTGTTCGTTTTCTTTCCCTTTTTGTCTAAATTTATCAATTTGCTAAGCTTCATTGATTTAACTAGAATACCAGGCATTTTTCATGTATATTCACGAATATCATCTTATAATATTGAAAGCTTTCGGAAATTACTTCGTTAATTTGTACTCCAGTTGTTGATTACATCTTTTGTTCATTATAGCCACAGTCAACTTACCTTTCGTAAATCTTATGATGTTTTCGTTGTATTTTATTTGCATCACTCGGGGAAGTACCTTCAGCATTTAGCCAGGCTACGTTGTTAAGACTACGATCACACTGTTTGTGAATATACTATAGTTAACATATTTACCACATATCGTCGTATCAGAACCAAAGGAACGTAACTCCGAGAATGGAATTTTTGTTCGCTTGGATTATAAACATAATTCTGAAAGCCCCATTTAGTGTTATTTGAGTGTTATTCAAGTTGCCTTTGTCATTGACTTGTCTGCTATGCAATAATGTGTTTACCATGTTATATAAAATAAAAAAAAAAAAAAAACTTTTTTCCCCCTCTCATGTGTAAACCTACCAAAATGGAATTATGTTCGTTTGGTTCTCATACGACGATATTATAATCATTTTTTCTCACATGTTATAATTTGTTGACATACTCTTACTACCTATTTTGCTCAATGAGTATTGATGTTCTCGGGCAATCAGCCAGGGCTTACTAACCAATCTAGTCAACCAGCCAATCACAATTGAGGCCACACACTGACATTGATTTGACGTCGCCATTGACCAATCAAACTCCGCTCCCTTCCTGCCATACGAATTCACCTGTCTGATTGCCCGAGAACACCTACATTCATTCATCAGCTAAGCTTCAGTTCCTACTTTGCTCAAGTTTGCTGTAGATGCTTTAAGAACCAACCACTGAGGAAGATGGCAGTTTTCACTAAAATTTCGACAGTTACTTAATAATAGATGTATACCAAGATTAGTCCAAGTGAACATTTGAAACCTTTATACCTAAAACAAATGACAGTTAGGTAGCGATATATTCGGTGTCAGCATGCCTAATGCTTGCGTAATGCCTGAATGCAAAAGTTATTGCGTTCATCACTAAAATCAGAATATGTGATCTGATTTAACTTGCAGTTACTCGACGAAGTCCATATGTTCAAGCTTTTCAGTGAGAGAGCTGAAAACCAAATAGCAGGCCAGTCATATGGATAAAACATTTTCATGTTTCTGACTTGTTGACGGTAAGCGGAAATTCTATCTATGTAGTAAAACCCATTTATTTATTTATCAAACTTTCAGACACGCCTACGAGTTACACTGGAATCAAAAATGAACAACAATAATGAGAAAGGAAAGTATAATCTTGAGTGCTTAAATACACCGACTGTCTAACGTAAAGAAAGAAAGAAAAAACTCAGGATTTGAATCTCACTTCTCCAACTTCAGCGAATTCAATTTCAAGTTCACTCCTTGAAAGTTGAATTTCGCTAAACAGTCAGGAACGTGCTTGTTCATGTTTAGTGAAAATTTTATCGGCTGAATTTCACATTTCCAACTTCAGTGTCTTATAAAATTGATATGATTTATATGCAGAGTGCTCGGAAACAACAACAGAAAACATTGGGAAATGAATTCTAAGACAAAAACGAAAATTAGTAACCAACGTCAGTATCCAAACAAGAATAATAAAGGTTTTTTTGGAAATACAATGAAGGAACTTACATACAAAGTGCCTGAAACATCACAAAAACTTCGGGAAATGGATCCTCACAAAAAATCATGAATATATATATATATATATATATATATATATATAGTCCAATATTGGTGCACAAATGCGTCATTTTGGAGCTATATCGCGGCAAAAATTCGTCGGAAGGATAAAATTAATGGTCATAACTCGAGAACAAAGTGACCGATCAAGATCGGGTAAAGGAACATATGCTTATTTCGAGTCTAGATTCCATTAAAGTACCAATGGATGTGAATAGGGCCGGCGACAGAGTGAGCCTTGAAGCATAGGAAAAAATTTATAAGTTCTTGTAGAAACGAATAACGATAGATCGGAAGCCGTACAGTGGCACATCCCATGTTCACTGGTATAGTAATGAAATCTAGACACAAAATAAGCACTATGTTCTTTTACTCGACATTCATCTCACATTCCGTTCTTGAGTTACAGCATGACCCTTTACAGTATACACCATTCCGACCAATTTTTGGTGGGCTATAGCTCCAAAATCATCCATTTGTTCATCCATATTAGACTGTAGTTTTGTGTGAGGATTAATTTCCCAAAGTTTTTTGATGTTTCGAGGACCTCGTATTAAACTTGCTTGGGGTTCCCATTTCCAAACCCCTTTGTTATTCTTTCTGTGTGTCCTAAAAGAAGTATACTGTGCTATTTCAAGTTTCCGAGTTTTTAAATACAATTTTGGCTAAGTATTGATGAATAAGTAATTTTAGCCGGTATATATGCACGGTATTATAAAAACGTGTCCCATACAGAATGCAACTTCTGAAATGCTCGCCATTTCTGTTCTAGTAATTGGCAACCTTGAACGTTACAAGATTTTCATCTGTTGTCTTTGTGGTTACTAGTTGCAAAGTACCGAATAGCGCATGATCGTCATTCGTTTCTGTGCGGATAGGAATGAAATGCTTCACGACGGACAACTATGTTGGTGATTATGACAACACGCTGTTTCTTCGTGAAGCATTCCATCCCTACTCGTATAGAAAACATATAATTATCATGCGTTATTCGGTGCTCCGTGACTAGTAACCACAAAGACAACACATGAAAATCGTGCAACGTACATCGCGGCCAACTAACTAGAAAAGAAATGGCGGGCATTTCAAAAGTTGCGTTCCTTATCGGACACCCTATACAACAGATATAAGTAAGTGAATTTATATTAGTATATAGAGCATTGATTGCATTACAGACCGAGATAGTGGGTTGTTTAATTGAACTTAAAAAACACAAGATGTAAACTTATAATGCAGTATTTTGAAGTAACTGTGTATTGGATATGAAGTGACGATGAGATAATTGTATAAACTCTAATTTAATTCACTAAATTCGATTATTTTATTAAATTACATTATTAACGAAAGAAACATGAACTTTTGAAAACTCATTGAAAGAAAACTTTGATTAGAACTGTACATTTTTAGACATCTGTTGTAAACACATTTTTGTCAATAAACTCGACTAGCTTCCTTCTTGCCCTTCCGCATACCTTCAAGCATAGCCTGATACTTCCCGATTCTTTGGACGCTTAACTCATCATTCTGCAGCCAAACAAAACCACGAGGAACACAGCAACAAGGGGTATTCGTCACGAAGTTGAGGAAGGTGCAGGATCATCAGAGACAAGCAGATCCCACCATTGGAGGACCACCGACTCCAAGTTTAAAGAATACCATTCTGCCGGTTCATCGCCGGAGATATTTTTGTCAGTTAAGACTAGTGGAATGAAAATGTAAAAGGACATCCTAAAGACGCATTATTGTAGAGACGCATCACGGAGAGAGTTCGACGCCCCTAGCAGTCCAGCAGGATTGAGTTTCAGTTGTTGGCTGTTACCAGAACATCCAGGTTCCTTCACGGCAAACCTTTCATCGTTCCAGATGACCAGGACGACGCCAGTCTCGATGGATCTATCAGGCTAGTGCTCATCCTTTATCTTTCAATCATAACCTATTTCTCTCTCTCATCTTTTCCCTACTAGTCACCTTCAAAATTGAATCATTTGAATTTCATTTAAACTCAATCATAATTTCGTTGTTAAGTACTGTGTTGTGCATCAGTTCCATCCCCTATTGTTACATTATTCTATGAGTATTTTTAGAGATTATTCTGAGCTACAACTGATGGCACAGCACCGGCACAGTATTGTGAACACTGGAACAATTGCCTATCAGACTGAAGCAAGTGCAGTATTGCAAGCTTAAAGGCCACGGGCTTCTACTACAGATATCTGTAGTCAGTGATGAAAATTTTCCGATTCATAAAAACATCACTTATTCCTACACCGTTGTTTAGCGGTGATATGAGGTGGAAAATTTTCTTCTATATTTTCCGGAAAATTTACCGTTCTTAACAAATATCGGTGATCAAGTAACAATTCCTCAGTATTCATAAAATTGATTGAATTTATGTATAGAAATGTTAAAAATTGGAAAATTGTTTAAAGAATTGAAAATTTTCATGGCTCAGATTATTTTCAGTACTATGTAGGAACAAGTGAAACAATTTTTCATGAATCGAAGAATTGTTTGTCTTGTACAGCGATGAAAATTTTCCGAAAAATTTTCAAACGGAAAATTTTCCGATTCATAAAAACATCACTTATTCCTACATCATTGTTTAGCCGTGATGTGAGGTGGAAAATTTTCTTCTATATTTTTCCGGAAAACTTTCCGTTCTTAACAAATATCAATGATCAAGTAACAGTTCTCAGTATTCATAAAATTGATTGAAATCATGTATAAAAATGTTAAAAAGTGAAAGATCGTTTACAGAATCTGAAAATTTTCATGGCTCACACAATTTTCAGTACTATGTAGGAACAAGTGAAACAAAGTTTCATAAATCGAAAGATTTTGTGTCTTGTATGGAAAAATTGAAGAACCTTTTATGAGTCAGAAAATTTTCATCATTTTGAAGCAAAAAGTAAAACAACTTTTTGTGAATCGGAAAGTTTTATTGCTCTATAGAAACAAATGTAAGGAATTTTCATAGATCGGAAAATTTTCATCACGATGTAGAAACAAGTGAAAACACTTTTCATATTCCGGACAGTTTTGGATATTGTGTATAGTGATGTTAGGTGGAAAATTTTCCACTATATTTAACTGCATATTGAGATATACAATTTCTGTAGAGGAAAATTAGACAACGACAAATCATAATTTTCCAATTAGATTTCGGGAACTAGAAAAATTTCTAATATTTCAAGTTGGGAAGTAAAAATTTACATAGTGTTTCTCTCTCTCTCTCTATTATATCTACTTATTTATAAATGTTGCAGAATGTAAATCTATAAAATCTATGAGAAAACCGTCTTATGCGTATTAAACTGACGAAATCTAATATTGTAAGATGAAAGGTGGATTCTGAGGGAAGAACGCATTGAAGTTTTTGAAACATACTTGAAATGAAGAATCGTTAGATTTTCACTTCATGAACCTTTTTAAGACAATATTTACTACCAATAAATTTTATAGCTAAACAAAGATATAGGAATAAGTGGAGTATGTTTTTATGAATCGGAAAACATTCATGACTTTTAGTAAATTGAAATTTTAAATAATAGAATGGATATTTGTACTCTACGAACTCATGTTCTCTGCATTTGGCATACACACACACACACACACACACAGAGAGAGAGAGAGAGAGAGAGAGAGAGAGAGAGAGAAAGAGAGAGAGAGAGAGGAGTTGAATTGAGTTGATTTTGAGTCAACGTCCCTTTCAGCAGCGAGACTATATAAGACGGGACCAACTGATTAACGTGAAATCCGAACTACATGTGCTCCCGCTGGGAATCGAAGCCAGGTCTTCCATGCCAAATGCGCGTCTGCTAACAGCTTAGCAACGAAGGAGCTCGCAGATGAAAAAAGAGAGAGAAACACTGTGTAAAATTTTACTTCCCAACTTGAAATATTAGAAAATTTTCCGGTTCCCGAAAGCTAATTGGAAAATTATAATTTGTTGCTGACTAACTTGCCTCTACAAAAAATCAATTTTGTAGCTGAATGTGCAGTTAAATATAGTGGAAAATGTTCCACCTAACATCACTATACATAATATACAAAATTGTCCAGCTTATGAAAAGTTTTCTCCACTTGTTTCTACATTGTGATGAAAATTTTCCGATCTATGACAATTCCTTTCACTTGTTTCTACAGAGCAATAAACCTTTCTGATTCACAAAAAGTTGTTTTACTCTTTGCTTCAAAATGATGAAAATTTTTCGACTCATGAAAAGTTCAAATTTTCCATATAAGACAGAAAATATTTCGATTCATTAAAAATTGTTTAGCTTGTTCTTACATAGTATTGAAAATTGTGTGAGCCATGAAAATTTTCAGAATCTTTAAACGATCTTTCATTTTTTTACATTTCTGTACATGAATTCAACTAATTTTATGATTACTGATGAATTGTTACTTGATTACTGATATTTTTTAGAACGGAAAATTTTCCGGAAAAATATAGCGGAAAATTTTCCGGAAAATTTTCCACCTCACATCACTATCTGTAGTAAATCACAAACTTAGAATAATTCTTTAAAAAGCTACACAAACTAGTTGTTGTGCCCAAGCTTTTGGCGTATTGTACACTATATGTTAAAATTGTGCATAATTAAAGACTAATTATTCACATTTAACCACCTTATTTATTGTTTACCTACCAACCATCTCAAACTCATCATACCATCATACTATGCTTTTTATGCAATTATTCAAGGATTTCATTATACATGACACTCCAACGATTCCACAGATAGCTACATCTATTGGAGTCGCATGGCAAGTGATAGCGCACGAAGCGAGACCTATTAGCGCGATGCATTGAGACGTTTGTCATTTATTACAAGGAATTATCATAATGTCACTTTTCCTTCTATAACCACATTACAAATCTCTTAATCAAGGTTGTATAACGTTCTAGGATAGCTTGACGCATAGACAGACACAGTTTTCTTTTATAATTAGAATACTTACCTGAAAACTGGACCAGGTATGCCAGCTGAATTAAATGGTTACACATTTATACCTTCTCTGAACAATGGTGTGAAAAAAATCCAAATCTTGTTTTACTTAAAAAATGTGTTCACCACAATCCTCACATCATTCTAGTTATCAACTGAACTTATCGTCTTTCGTCTTCAATCTTAAAAATGTGAAAAAAGTCTCAATGGTCAAATCAAAACAAATAGGATGAGCAACGGCACCATGATATACCACAGTATTTTAGTGTTCATTTTTGTAGTTTAATTTCTGAATATTTTTTGAGGAACTTTTTTTTTTTTTTTTTTTTTTTACTTTCTTATACATAACGTCCCTTATGGCTTACGAATTGCGAATGTTTATGGCTGCCTAAACAAACATTCCATTGAAAAGCCAACAGAGGATTGAACCCACTCATCTCAGAATTTGCATCGCACCCAATAAGCAAAAGAAGTTCATACGCTCTTTGAAGGTAGAAATGAGCACCACGTTTTCGTTAGTAATTTTATCTATAAAAGAAACTGATTTGCCAGTGTCTAGTCAATTCAATCTGGCCACAATCTTTCTGGATTACAACATTTGTCAATGAAACACAAATATGGTAAGACTTTTCGTACAAGATGAAATCTTTGGAGGCAGAGAAGTCACATATCTAGCTTCGCAGTTCACTTCTCTCTCGACATCTTGTGTTCTTCATCTGGATATCCAGGGAAGGTAAAATATGGAGGATTGGAGGAAGTAGAAGTTGCCAATCATGAATCTCTTCGTGAGACATCTGATCTGTGTGAGGACTTCGCCATATCCTGAATACAGAGTATCCTTTTTGTATTAATCAAACTACTTCTGGCAGAGAGTTTCAACAACCCGTTCTATCTGGATACAATACAAATTCGCGTTAATCGTTTGTCCATCAGGCAGTAGCTTGTACACCCATATCCACCAGCTACTTACCAAATCATTAGGTATAGTAGTGATTTTAATGTGTTCGTGTGGTGCCGGTTCCCTGGTATGAAAAAACTAATATAGTTGTCTGGGCTTACGCATAGCACCCAGTTATCATAAAATTGCGTAGAGAAAAGGTTTCACTTTATTATGGGAAACAGCGAAAAGCATATGTTTAAATGTTAGAGTTTGTTGTATGAGACTAATGATTCATTGAAAATCCATTTAGGTAGCCTTTTCACTTCACCAATTCAGTATGTAACCTGATAGTTTAGTTTCCTAGCTTACCTGAAACATACTTGCAAGTTTTAGTTAGGTCTGTTTGAATCAGTCAATGTTAAGGGATGCATACACTTTCAGTTTTGCTGCGTAGATTAGCTATGCTAAAAGTACAGTTAAAAAGAAACGAAAAAAACTGAACGATGAACTGTATTGGCACTGAGTAGCGTAAATTCAGGTTATTGAACAGTTTCCATTTTCCAAGTTTACCTCAGTTAACTGCACAGTTTATTGTTGCAAAGACAGTCTTGTTGTTCAATCGAAATAACTGTACGAACTGCAAGTGTAGACAAGTTTTGACGCAGTTTATCGTTCAGTTATGACGACACGTAGGATTCACTGGGCAGTAAAACTGAAAATGCGTGGACCCCTGTAAAGATCAATATTCGATCTGCAAAGGATCTGTCTTTCAGAGATTCCTTCTCTGAAGAAAATTTCTCGACGCATTTCAGGGCTGTTCTCACACTTTATTGCATATCTCTCTAACGAATTATATGTTTAGAGTTAATACGGCTACACTCGTACCCAATTCGAAATTGTAAAGCAAACATACACGAATAGATCTTTTTAAAATAATGCTATTATTACGTTACTTTTTTTTTTTATTTGTTCCTTAGGGTGATATCTCACAACTTTAATTACACACACTTTCATTACTAACAGCAGCTCTGAAATCTTTTAAATGCGTAAATCGATGACAAGAGAATATTTTCACATAATTTTCGCTGTGTCATCGTTTTACTTGAATTACCACCAAGTGCCTGTTACTTACACAACCCAAACACCAACAGAAGTATGCAATTATTATTATTTACTTTAATGTCCTATGCTTATTTCCATTAAGGTAAAAAAGACGGATGATTAATGAAGGTGAATGGTTGTGAAATTACATTTTTGTTCTTTTCTACCGGGAATCGAACTCCGGACTACGTGCATTAAAGTCAAACACGCTAACTATTAGACCAGCAGGAAGGGCTCATAGAAGTGCAATTGGTTTCTGACAACTAGGATCGTATTGAGACTATATACAGCAGGCATTCACATCTTTTACCTGTTTTTGCAACAACAACAACAAAGTCTTGTAAAATGTTCCTAAAAAATAAAATATGTAGGCTCACACATAGCATTTTCCAGCTAAAGAAATTAGGATTAAAGAATTGATTGCAGGATATTAAATAAAAAGTAAAATGTAAGGATTAATAAGTAATTTTTTTTAGAACAATGCTTTTATAATATTCATTATAAGATTTATTGTAGCGATAAAATGAAGAAAGACTAAAAGTTATCTAACTAGGAATATACTTGAACCTGAACCCACAAAGTGAAGGTGATATATGTTTCCTCAAAGTTTGGGTCAAGGTAAAATAAAAACTGGTTACCAAAATTGGGGAGGTCTCATGCATTCCGCTTGAGGACAGCACTTTACTCATTGTTATTAAAATCTTTAAGCGTGTCCATAAAGTCCGTTGCAATGCCGAAAAATCTGAAACGGTGAGAACGATATGAAAACAGAAAAACATATCTTTCATCATTTCAAAAATACAACATATCAAAGTAAAATAAATTGTCCCAGGGTCCCAGACGGGGTCCAACTCAAAATTTTTAAATGCAAAAGGGGAGTCAACTTGCATATCATATGAAAGTTGGTGTTAAATGAAAGATAAATCAAGTCTCGACTCTCTATGATAAGCCTGTGCAAAATAGTGGTGGGTCAAAATATCAACACAAGCGACACTGAAAAGTCTATGGCCACTCCTATTAATCTGAAATGGTGAGACAGGTGTAAAAACAAACAATAAAACCTAGAATATATCAAAGTAAAAAAGTATTTATTTGATTTTGATACGTTGTACTTTTGAAATGATGAAAGATATGTTTTTCTGTTCATATCGTTCTCACAGTTTCAGATTTTTCGGGTTTGCAACGGACTTGATGGACACGCTTAAAGATTTTAATAACAATAAGTAAAGTGATGCCCCCAACCGGAACGCATCAAACATCCCCAATTTTGGTAACTGGTTTTTATCTTACCTTAACCTAAGCTTTCAGGAAACATACCCCCACTTTGTAGGTTCAGGTTCAAGTACATCCCGGGTAAGTTTCTAAGTTCTAGTTTCTTCACTTTATCCTACAAAAAGGCCATTTTCTAAATTATTTTTCGCGGGTATTATTATTCCACATTTATTTTTTGGCATACACTATTCACAGTAAACGAACTTACTGAGGAGTATCTTTTGTCATCACGTCCTGCGTCATTAAGGCTGTCACAGTGACGAAGGGTGTGAATTTATTTATTTATTTATTGTTACAATATATTTTTCTTTCTTCTTAGCCTACCCAAAGGTATCTTGCACATAGTCTTCTAAACTAGAACTCTGCTCACTTCAGCTTACATTCCTCGCAAGTATCGCTCAGGTACTGTGTTACTTATGGAAATTATATACGAAGTTTTATGTAAAAATCTGTTTATTTTCAAAAGTAAATTACATGGCATTTTGTCTTCAAAATATTGTCTTCCACAAGAGTACAATTGTGTATTATTGCTAGATTTACATTCATTGTGATACATTAACCATTCAGGTGATGCTTTGTTCCTGCTCGCGAACTAACAGTGGGCATTTAAATTTCTATGTTGCCTTGACCAGTCCATTACAATTTTATAAAAAGTACTAAATCACGCCAGTAAAAATTGCAGACAGACAATATACAAACGTCAAGTGAGAATTGAGCTATCGTGACGTTCACACACGTCAAAGCTACTGTGCTTTGTCCCACATGTGTCAACACGTCACAACCGCTTGAGTGGTTAAAAATTTTGCTTTAAACAGATATTAATTACACAATGTTAAATGCAAATAAATAATAGCACGAAAAGACACAATACTTTGAATATATAATGATCGAATACATACCTAACATTGGAAAGATTTACTTTACCATTCATTTACGACTGATGTATTCATTATTTGAATAAATTTATTACATCTACTATGTTTTTCTGATTCTTTTGAAAGGCAGTGCGTTTAGTGGACGTACTGAACAGTACATTGTACGCCATTTTTATTTCTATTTATCTAAATTGAGGTTTCTCTAGTCACTTTTATGCTTGTATTTTTCAATTTAAATCAACTTAAAAACTGGAAGAAAAGTATATTATATACATTTTAAAAGTTGGTAAATAAATCGCAGCACTTGATAATTTCTTTCACTAGTATAAATTCTGACGCATGCCTTCGCAGCCAATCAGAGCGCGTAGAATAATACTGAAAGGAGAGTACCCGCACCTTGCTTTCCATGATATAAAAATCTGGCCGAAACGATATTTATTAACTCAGTGGCGGCTCTTAAGGGAAGTCTCATTGGTAAACTTTAACATTCCATTGGTACAAGCAAAAGGAGTTAGTAGATATTTTGGGTCACATTTCGTACAAGCCTTCGAAAACATTGCGAAATGTAATGGAACGCAAGACATGCAAAAGGGAATTTGTTAAGGCGATTATCACGAACTAAAATGAAAATTTTAGCAGTCCCAAGTTCGATTCCCGGTGGGACACTCGGTAGAAAAGGTGTAACAGATTTCTCAGGCCACTCATCCTGACTGAGGTTTTCTCTCACTCACACCAGGCATATTCTGGGATGGTATCTAACATACATGTCCCAGACCGCTTCCTTCCTTTCCTCGGATAGTGTGTTCTCCAAGGGACATCATGTCCCATGCGTGACGGACTTAAGGCCATATATGTCGATAATGCCCAGAAATGTGTATAAATAAAACAAATATTGCATTGAATTGACGCAAACCATTACGGAATGTGCCTGTCTCCTTTAGTGTTACAAACATTTTTGCCGTAATTAATATATGCTAAGTTTTATAGCGATAAAATAACTTTTAACTATGTGACTTCCCTTTAAGCCCGTAGCCAAAACACTAAGATAGGGAGGAGGCTAACTTCACTTCATATTTCAATTGTTGGTTAATATGTATATATAAATGTAAGTTTCAGAGGGCTGAGCATGACCCTGCCCACTCCCTAGCTACGGCCTTGGTTCCCTTAAGCGTCGCCTCTGAATCAACTAAATAAAACAATACGTAAAACCATCTTTTTTTAAAAAAAATCTTAAACACTAAAAACAGTTTAGAAACTTGCATAGTTGAGATCAAAATAACACATAGGATCTTGTAAATAATACACAATATTTTATTATTGACCTACATATTGCACTGTATCAAATGCATTTTTAGTCATGTATACTGTGATCTTGCTTACATTTGAACTCACTCACATGAATGTGGAATTATTATGCGATAATGTCTTGTTCCTTAAAAGCAAAGCTTGTAAAATTGCAATTTAACAATGACTTCTTGAAATCTTTTAGTCCAAGGAGCAAGATGTTTTTATAATCATTCAGTGACTGATATCGTTCAAATAATACACAAGGTAGATTCATACTAGCATTTTTTAAATAGTACTGAAAGTGCATCAATTACCTTCGATCATTAAACAACATACCTTATCAATCTTGTTAACTTTGCTTTTATTTATATATTTATATTGTTTCTTTATTTATTTATAATAGTCCTCTACAGAGCCAAACTCCATTTACAGAGGAACATATGTATACACACATAATTACATATGAAATACATATATATATCTATATATTTTAAGTAATAAAAAATACATGTAAACAAGAAAAAGTACATGTTAAATAGTAAAAACAAATTAAAATATTAGTAGTATAAATTTAAAAGAAAATGAAAAATATGAAAAATCAAGTCTCCAGCATAGGTTCAACAATCATAGAGATAACACTTCTTAATTATTTAATTATTCCATACATAATGTCTTTTCAAAATATTATTTTTGAGTATACGCAAATATACAGAGATAGGATAACAGAAGTCAAGATCCAGATCTGATGAAACCAGCTGATTGAAATTCTTACAAGCTCTAATTATGAATGACTCCTGGTGAATTGTAATATGAGATCTCGTTATGTTAAATGCTAAATTCTTACGCAATGATCGCTTTGGTATATTAAAATTAATATATTGGAGCAAATTACAATTATCTGTCACTGAGTTTACTGTCTTGTACAAATATGTTTGTTGAATAAGGAAACGTCTACTGTAAAGAGAATGCATATCAAATTTAGGTAAAAGAGAAGAGTAAGAGATCTTATTTTTAGTTGCTGATATACGATACAATTTGAAATAAAGATGTTTCAAAAATTTAAATTGGACTCGTTCTATGTTATTTGCTTGTAATTTGTGAATAGGATCCCAAAGAAACAACAGTATTCCAACTTACTTCTAATCATCGCTATAAAGAGGTGTTTTAAAGCTGGGATATTATGTAGGTCTCTTGTACTCCTTATTAAAAACCCTAGTGCCCTATACGACTCTGCAATAATTTTATTTATGTGACATTTAAGTGTAAACTTATGATTTAGTAATACAACTAAGTCATTAACAGAATATACTCTTTTTAACTTTTCACTATTAATCTTATACTCAAAAGATGGACAATTAATTCTATTTAAAAACCTTATAACATTACATTTTTTTATGTTAAAATATAATTTGTTTCTGATACACCATTGCAGACAACTATTAATATCTCTTTGTAGTTCATACAGATCATTATTCACTTTTATAGCTTTAAATATATTCATGTCGTCGGCATATAATAAACAATTACTATATTTTACAACACGGTAAATCATTAATGAATAATGAAAATAGCAATGGGCCCAAATTTGAACCTTGTGGTATACCTGAATTAACTACGTAAATATGTTAATTGACAAAACATGTTCCACCTCGAAAATAAGAGATCATAATATTTATCAAAGAGGTTGAAAATCCCATAGCCAGAAGTTTATTTATTAAAAGCGTGTGATTTATCAAATGCTTTTTGAAAATCCGTATAAATTACATCAACGTAATATCCATCATTTATAGAACTTGCAATAAATTGACAAAAAGAAGTTAAGTTGGTCAAGGTTGAGCGTCCTGGATAAAAACCATGCTGAAAAGGTGAAATACAGGATTTGACATGCGAGAAAATTCTATTAAATAAAATTTGTTCGAAAATTTTTGAAGGAACTGAAATTAGGGCAATAGGTCTATGATTTCCAATATTCTTAGAGTTTCCTGTTTTTAATATCGGTGTTATTTTACTCAGCTTCCATTTATCCGGAAAAGTTTGAGTTTTCAAAATTAAATTGAATATCAAATATAATGAAACTAATAAAGGTTCAGCATAAACTTTAAACAAATATGTGGGAAGTTCATCTGGACCACTAGTTCTGCTAGATTTTAATTGCTTTATTGATTGCTGAATTTCATTTTTAGAAATGTGTGTTATTGCTAAGCTATAGGTTATAACTGATTCATAATTTTCATTCAAAGTATATGTAGGTGGGCTAGGATCATAAACACTGCCAAAATACTTAGCGAACCCATTTGCAATTTCTTGAGGTAAATTTAATGAATCATCTTTGTGTTGCATTACAGAAATATTACATTTTCTTTTTCCTTTACTATTCAATAAATTCCTTTTTTTTTTTTTTTTTTTTTTTTTTAAGGGTCGTGTTTGATTATTTCTTCAGGTCAACACAGGTTTAGTTTTACACAACTTTATTTCTGGCGGACATATGTATAATTTAGTGCAATAGCTTACCAAAACTAAACCTCAAACAACTTACTAAAAATTTAATCTACAATTTAAAGAGGTATAATTAATTAGTTTATTAATTTTTTTAACGTTCATCTACCAGCAAATGTCAGTTTTATTTTACAGAACATAGGTAGCAGTACGGAAGGAACTCCAATTATGCTTTGTGTAAAATAACCACTGAACGTATGACAAAAGGTTGTATCGTAAGAAAAATTCAGGAATGGAGTATTATTACGTTTGTAGATACTTTAAACAAGTCAATAACCAGTACAAAATATACTGAATATATCACGTTAACGCTGTTCACAAGAGGAACGTTGTAATATCAAAAAAACTTTCATAATAGTGGTTTTCGTTTTTATTTATTTATTTATTTATGAAAGAACAAGTAAGAAAAATTTGAATTGTTGCTAAAAATATCCAGCTATTTGTGTATATTTTTATTACTGGAAGATGTTTTAGAAAAGAGCCTGTGAAGAAATTGGGAGTTTCCATTTTTCCGCAATTATTATATGATAAAACAAACCAGTAAGTTAGTTAAAGTGAACAGCATAAACAACATTTAAGTGCTGTGCTGATATTGTGTTTTCATTGGATGAAACCTCATTTAAAGACAGGAAGAAAAAAGAACGGAGCTCGGGAGAATATGTAGAAACACAGAAACGATAGCGACCTCTGGTCTGCAAAGTAATAAATAAATGGAATTGGAAGTCAACCATGCAATACCAGTTGAATGTAAATCTTTGGCTCATCGAGACCTCTAGAATAAGCATTCTTACCTATAAATGGATTTTTTTTTTGTAAATTGACATATTTAAAGAATGCTTTCTTTAAAAGAGCAATGGGTGACCTGTTGGAGTTTATCGTCCCGTTTAATATTAAGGCTATACGACACGTGGACCTACAACTTAACGTGGGATCCAAGCCACATGAGCTCCCACTGGGAGGCCATTTCTTGTGAGCAATCTCTACGTTGCTATATAGGATTCGGTGCTCAAAAAGAGTGCGTATTAAACTAGGTGATGCATGCTTGAGTTCCAATGCCATTATTTCTTGCGTTCATCATCGTTTTAAATAACTTCTTAATTGCGTGACAGTTTCGATTCAACATCGAGTGACGAAACATGAACGTATTGTTCATGGAAATGTGGATATCGTTGTTATTCAAAGTGTTGCAATTGTTTTACTTGTGTTTAGGGGACTACCTCTATGTATTCTTTAATGTATGAAAGTTTACGTTATATACGCAAGTTCTAATTTTTTAATTAATAAAGCGCAAGTGGCATTGATGACTTAATTTTACAGAGGCATAAATCACAGAACAAATATGTACATTATGTTTCTGGCTATGCGCTATATCGTGAACATATGGAATTGTTTCACTAGATCAATGGGGATTACTACACAGTGGGAGCGTTACCGTGTTGAGGCCTCACAAAATCAAGCACGCCCTCTTTCCATGCACCTAATGTTTTGCATACGGACACGCTTGGGCATAACGTAATTCAGAAAGAAAATGCTATGAATGTGGCCACAACAAAACAGGCGCACACATATGCCAAGACAGAAACGTCAGAAATTACTGCGCAACTTGTTAAAAGGGTCACTTGCACACAACGGCATCAGAAAAAAAAAAAAATGAAATGAAATCTTTGAGTTTTACGTCCCACGGTTATGCCGGTTAGGCTAAAGGAGACGGTGATGATGAGTAATGAATGAAATGGTGGAATGAAGAAAGTGGGAGGAAACGGGAGAACCCCGAGAAAACCCACGCACACGGTGTTTGTCCACCACAAAGTTCACTTGGCGGGGGCTGGGATCGAACCCGGGACCCCTAGCACCAGAAGTGAACGCTCTACCACTGAGCCACCGCGGCCCCAGCATCAGAAAAACGAAACCAGACCAATCACGAGGATTTACAGAACAGAAAACTCACCCCAACCACAAGGAGAAGTGACAGAAGAACCAGTCACAGAAAACAACATCGAAATTGCAACCACAAACAAGCCAAATATAACAGCTGCATAGAATCAGCTATTAAAGATGCTACTCACAAAATTCTATCATGAACCACATTCTTCTTAAAATGACATTGTACCAAGAAATTCAATCAAAACTAAGAACAGCCAAAGTTAAGACCAGTAAAGAAATACTACAAGAACGCATCAATGCCATAACCTCCACAGACGGACGCATTTACATACGCAGACATAATCCAGAATAAAAACACCTACAAGAAGTAAAACCTCACGGAAACATCCAGGAAGAAACTGGATACCATGGATAATAATCACCAAGGAAGGAAAAACAAAAAAATTGAGCAAACCAGTTAAAGCTCTTATTTATCAATATTCAGGGGATAAGAGACTAAAGCTACTGATATAAGCACCCACCTACAAAACAACATCGATGTCGCCGTTGTCAACGAAACCAAATTCAACAACAAAATCCGATTCTACGTCACAGGCTACAAATGCATTCGAAATGATCGGCATAATTCCAGTGGAGGCACAGCAATATTTGTCCACAACAGCCAAACTTATAAGAAAATATCCATACCCAAACATCACCACTCCCTTAATAATAGAGCTATCCATTCCACAATCTTACTTTTCTTTATACTTTCTTCAGCAAAGTTTATATCAAGTTATAAGTTATTACATAAATAAAACGTACAAGCCGTGAACTGAATGTTTTCTTTTAAGCAGAAATGAGACATCCAACCCTGTAGTTTTATGCAGTCAGGAATACCGTAAGTTTTACAAAGTGTTTGGTATACTGAAGTTACACAGAGCGGTACATTAAATGTTCTCAGTTCTATAATGAAAGATTACAGCTGTGAAAGATCCAGAGGGGTTTCTTAACACAACCGGAAACAGAAACAACCGAATCCTAAAGTAAAATTCATTCTAGTTCTTTCTTCAAAATTCTCAGTTTGGATTTTTTTTTTTAAATTTTATATTCCGTTCTGTTTTGGAAGTTATTGTGATTTTTTTTTTTTTTTTCATAGGGCCATTACACAAAGTTCAGTTTCAGTAGTCAGCATTGCCAACTCAACTGGTAGGTTGACATCCTCTGTCGGTATTTTGTGGTTTGCAACCATTCTTACGACGAGTTGTGGATGACAGACTGCAGGCCTGGATGACGAGCTGAGCTGCGAGATGTGATGGAAGATGCTCTGAAAAAAAAATTCTTTGGGAAAAATTTAAGTTCCACTTTCCGGGGACAACTTGCCTAACGAATGGATTAGTGACTTTTGGTAGAATACCCGCACGGGGTCTAGTAGGTGTCGCGACCACCAGTCAGTAATACAGAGTCCATAGTCCTAAGGAAAGTGAACATCGAAACATAATCACACACACGAACACATACATACATACATACATACATACATACACACACACACATACATACATACATATATATATATAATGTGTGTGTGTGTGTTTGTAAAATTGGCTTTCCACAGCCAGAATTTCTGTTGTTTCTGTTTCACGCGAGTGCTAAGAAAAGAAATCAATGACACCATAGGATGTAATGGGAATTATTACGACTATCAACTCATTGAGTAATGCATGGTCGCTTGTAGTTATGTATATGAATAATTTCGGGGAAACAAGCGTATGAAAAGTTAAAAATGTCTGCTAGTAGCAGATCTAGTAATGAGTCACGTAACCCAGAATAGTACTTGTGCTGTAACAGTGAATTGTCGGGTTACAGTGTGTATTGTGATAGCTATGGGTGCATGCTCAATGTTACGATTTATCTGATGAGCAAGTGCAAGACTTAAACAAAAGTGATGAAGTGTGGTTCTGTAGGCCCTGCGTGGTCAAACGAATTACCAAATTACCACTTCCGGAGTCACCGGGAAATGAAACCGATAGGGAAGGCAGTAACGGATCACTTCGTGACTCAAATAAAGAAAAGCGGTATTAAGAAACAATTGAAAATGTATCCGTAGGTTCGAGTGTACCTCCGGCTGACTTAGGTGCGATTTTAGAACGTTTTAGTCAGGCATTAACTTTAACTCTGGACAAGTTTCAAAATATGAATGACATGTGTACTAAAAATATCCAGACTATGAATAAAAAATTCGAACATGTTAAAGTAGAGATGTTACAAATAATAAATGACAAGGTTGCTAATGTAAACAAAGACGTGGACGAGATCAGAACTGAAGTTCGTGATTTACAAACCACAGTTGGGGAATATTAGAGTAGGGTAAATGCTCGAATGGATGATGTCGAGGAAAATCTCAGGTTATTGGTAGATAAACATAATCGACGATGTGATGAATTAGCTAATAAGAATTGAGCACTAAGGAAACTGAGAAAGGATTTGAATTTTGGCCTCAAGTGAATTATATAAGTCAAAAGCAAAGAAGGAGCAGACATTGGCGTAAGCGGTCACGTGACATTGGTGCTTGTGATATAGTTGAATCTGATGCAAGATTCCGACATCCAAGTGGAGGTACCAGTCACTTCGGTGGGAGAGACTTGTACTGTTCCCACTGTGACGGTTTCTGTCAGCCAACTAGTATTCACGGTTCGAATGTAATTCCATTTGAATTCCTCCCATAACCTAAAGAAATGAGTAATCTAAACTTATCTTGTGTTGAAAGAATGGGTTGTCAGTCCACGCATTTAGTGTTGAATTCTTTGTCTGCTTTACCTCCGGTTTCGGCTTCATCAACAGGTGTGTGTAGGTAGAATCATGCGGTGTTCTTAGGTAATCTGGTAGACATGATTCCTTCGAATGCTGGAGTTCAAGAGGGAATGTGCAGTCATACGGTGGTTTCGATGAAAAACCTTTCCAAGTTTAGGACAAAATTTTCCGGGTGCGAAGAGATCCGTGGATGACTGCAACACTCCCCTGAATGCCAACAAATACGAGGTATGTACAGGTAGTCAAGCCTAAAATTTAAGACTATCAGAATTAAACTACTTACCTACATTTACAGGAGAATATGATTTTACGAGATTCTTCTTGGAAAATTTAGATCAAAGTTTCAAGTTAATTTCGGCTTCAGAAAATAAAAAGTTACTTTTAATACCTTGCTGCCTAACATCTGGGGCAAAGACGTGGTACGAAACAACTAGTAAGGATATCAGAAGTTATTCAGATTTCGTACGGTTGTTTAAGGAACATTAGTTCGTTAGAATGGAAAGGCTACAGAAGAAATTTATTCAAGGCATGAGGTATGATCGTACAAAATACAGTACTCACAGATTTTTTAAAATAGAAAATCATTGCTGAGTATTATGCGATGGCGCAGCATCCAGATGAAACTGAACTAATCGAAATTGTTTTAGAGTGCCTACCAGCGGGTAATACTAAATTACTGAGGGCTGTTGAGCCTAAAAACACAACATTTGATCGCCAAGATAGAGGAAATCGAAGGACACCCCGAACAAGTAGAACCTGTGACGGAGAAAAAGTTTAAACTTCTGCATGTGCACCAGGCGAAGGTACTGAAGAAATCGGAGAAAACTGCCAAACAACCGACCAGAGACTTTGTTGCAAACAGAGGAAGACAAAAGAAAAAGAAATAGTGGAGATACAACTGGAAAGGGAGAAAGAATGATCGATTCTTCAGGAACAGACACCGTAAAAAAATTTTTTTACCTAAAAGATCTTGGCCAAATCATGTTACACATAACTGGGGAAAAGACCGAGGAAATCGATATGCCTCTTATAATTCAAACCAGCCATTTCAACAGGAACCGAGGAACTTCGGATATCATCGCGGCGTATCTCAGTCGTGTGCGCCTAATCTGACGGATCAAGCGGGAGCGCAAACTCACCCAGTGAATTCTTCTCCGAGCATTGGAATAACTCCTACTACGAATCCTTGTCCAGCAGTGAACATGGTCACAACTATGGGACAGCCAATGTACTACATACCATTTACCCCATCAACGGTGAGACTACCTGAACCTAACGGGTGAATGCTCAGAACAGAAAATGCATAAAACTATTAAAAGAATAAATAGAAGTAAGTTCTTTAATATAAAAAAATAAAAGCATTGTGTTAGATTAAGGATAGGTGAAGAGAACAGAATTTTATAATATAAGGTGTTCATATATTTGTTTACTATTAAGGTTAAACTAAATGTTCTTTTTTCCTTTTGTTTCAAATTTCTTTGATATAATATTCTTTTGTATTTATATGTTGAGAATTTTTTCAGCTTACAAAGAACTTATAAGTTCCCCAAAAATTTATTTCCCGAAGCTCCCAGAGGATGTTACATTATACCTTGGTATAATGTATCTGGTCCGAGATATCTTGGACATTCTGTATACATTTGTCAGTAGTAGAAATTTTGAAATATGTAGAAATTCACTGTTGCACCGCAAAATTTAATCACAAAATTTTATTTTTTTTTGTCAAAAGAATAATATTTAAGCAGGGATTTCATAAAAATACATATAATATTTTTTTAAAAGAATTTTGCTTATTTAACCACTTCCCTTACTAGCCCGAGTTAACTCGGATTTCAGAAATTCGTTTTATATTATTCTCCCAAGTTAACTCGGAAATTCGAGGAAGTTGTACGTCATTTCTTTACCAGTTCTAATTAACTCGAATGGAGTTTTCATCGTAAATTAGGTACGTGGTGGTAGTTGGAGGTCCGGTCAATAGATGACATGAACATGCCGTTAGTGTTGCTTCTGCTTTTGCGCGCAGAAACGTAAACAAAAGAACGGCTTTCTGTTTTTATTCTAGAATACGACTACTTGTAAAAAGAACTTGTTGTGATTGTGTTGCAAGATTTTCATTATTATTTTAGAAAAATGAGTGATATAAGTGTAGACACGAGTGCATCGGATTGTAATCTAAGTGCTAGTGGTAGTGAAACAACAGTAACTGATTTCAGTGAGAATTCAAGCGATAGTTCCCAATCTAACATTAGTTTTGCTTCTATACGAGTATGGCAAAAACTTAATTCTAAAAATCCACCCCAAGCTCTGCCACGCTTTTCACTTTCCGTTACCCCTCAAAATGACAAGGTGAGCCTTTGAGGCTCATGACCACAATATTTCTTTTGTACCTCTCTTCCTTAACGGCGAAGACATGTAATATTTTTTGTATTCTCGCAGCGTCATTTGAGCATTTATTCGTGATAAGCAAGTTTTCAGTAGATGGGAGCACTGACGAACGAAGTTCTAGTTTTTTCTTTCAAAATAGACTACCGGTACTTACTCATTCTAAAGAAAAACTATTGGAAAATAATTCCTTATTTACAATACTTCTTCCTAGGTAGTTTCTGTAGGAACTTTGGATTCAATCTTATGCTCTATTTGAAAACACTCACAAATAAAAACAAATAACTTTTCCTCAAATAAGTGAAACGGTACAAAGGCAGTACGACCCAAATGTTAGATGTAAACAGTGCCAACACGAGCGAGTTTGCTCCTAATATTTGTATTTTTTCTGTGAGAAAAATAAACTTTCTTGCCCCAGAAACATTATCGAAACACATCGGAACAATTCCGCTTTCCGCTGTGCTCGTTTAGTGTTATTCAGTGCTGTGAAAGTGCTCAAAAGTGCGCATTTTGTAGCTAGTGTGTGCATGTGCATGCTACAACAACGCACACACAGGCACACGCTACAGCACTAAAGAGCTACAGATAGTCGTCTCAGAGCGCGGACGACCACGAAAGCACCCTTCCGTGATTAGCCAATTCATACCGAAAATCTTGAAGCTGATTAGCTGAAGGGATTCTCCATACCAGCTCCAGTATAAAGATAGGACCCGGAAAAACAAAAACTAAAAATCCACCATATCAATAAACAATATCCCCAGTGCAATACGGTCGATACGATAGAACACGGCAAAAAGAAAAATTGGTCAGCCAGGAGCACGCTAAATATGCTCCTGGCAAAAACCAATCTCCCAGGAACTGTTAAAAAAACTCCCTACCACACCCCACGGATCGACAACCCCACCAGTCCGATGCCCTGTCAGCCAACGGAACTGCACCCGATCCGGCCCTTTCAAGAGCCACACACAGAAACAGCCCGATCTGAAACAAAAACTGAACAAAAGCTTGTGCAAGGAGAAGACAATCCGGCCCTTTCAAGAGCCATTTCTGACTTTCTTAAGAAAAGCAAACACAAAAGTACGAAAAGTGTAACAAAAATGAAGACTGAACGTGCCCGATCAAGGAAGCCCCCGTGACATCGCTGAACTCTGTCACGACCCAATTCAAAGGCTTAAACTTCACTACCCTGGGTATCCCTAACAGACAACGCCGCGCCCCCCCAATCTCAAGAAGAAAATGCCCAACGTCGTCAGCAGCAGCCAACCCAACCCAAGTGACAGATTCCACCAAGCCCCTCCAAGAACTATACCCGGACCAGTTCCCCAGCAGGAAGAGCTGTCTGAAGAAAGTGAACGCAAGACCCCAGAATAAGATGTAATGGAAACAGGACAGTCCCCAGCCTCCCCTTCCCCCAACCCAACCCTCCAACAAGAGCTAATCCGCAAGAAGAGGAGGAAGAAGAAGATTTCTAGCGCCTCGAAAAACCATGAAAAGAACGGCTTCACAGAGCGGACATGCCAACTACACAGCGGACACGCCAACTACACCTCGCACGTTGCCTGCCACATTCGCAGACGATACGGCTGTTTTCGCTAGCAACACCAACCATCGCTACGCGGAAGCAGCCCTAAACCGACATATACATCTGGAGAGTTGGACAAGGCGGTGGAAAATCAAAGTCAACGCCACAAAAACAGCCCTGGTGGACTTTGCCCAAAAGTACAAGAGGAAGGAATACGAAGTAAGGTTCCATGGGATACAGCTGTAGCCTACGGACCAAGCAGTATATCTAGGGGTTATCCTAGATAAGAAACTAACGTTCGCCCAACACATCAAGCAAACAGCAAAGAAGCAACAAGAACATTCGGAGCCCTGCTGCCTCTCCTACTCAGCAACAACTTCTAACATGAAGCAAGACGACAAGTCTACACACAATGCATCAGACCCATCTTGCTGTATACACACCCGGCGTGGCAGCATGCAGCCCTGACACATCTCCGCCAACTACAAAGAGTCTAAAACCGAGCAGCTCGCGCAATCACTGGCCACCTAATAGACACGAGAATTGACCAGCTGCACGAGAACCTAGACCTTCCACTCCTTGAACAAGTCCGACAAAAACTCACAACACGATTTTGAGCCACCGTCCAGAACCACAACGAAGCAATCAACACCATCGCCACGGCTGAACCAACCCGGAGAGCATTATGCATGCCAAGACAGTAAAGAGAGAAAACCACTTCAACTAGAGGAAGCAAAGGGCTAGCGACAGTAGCAGCCCAAAAATCACCAATACAAGCACAAACACACCACCAGAATACAACACAAATGGAAGGCATGGCCCGAAACTTCCCCCTAGCGGACGAAAGCCCCGATGACCCCCAGATAGCAGACGTCACAGACGAGATAAATGAACAAGCGAGCACATTCTCAAAGAAGCATATACCCCCTCTCTACATCTATGGTGTGGAAAAAGTGTACAACTTCACCAGAACAGTGTCAGCCATCTGTGCCGCCCCCCCCAAAGTGGACAATCACGGCAAAGACTACATCACATTCCGCTGTGACACTTAGTGATTTTGAGGAGATAGAAACATTCTGTCAGCAAACCGGTCGCTCTTATGCAACCGAGACCCCAAAGGGGGATCGCCCTTTCAAGGTTGTGATAAGAAAATTACCGATCGACATCGATCCAAAGGACATGCAGCAAGATCTAATAGACATTGAATACCCCTCAAATCAGTGACACAACTCAGGGGGAGGAGTGGCCCCGACGGTGAGAAACCTCTTTTTCCACTGTTCCTAGTCTCTCATTAAAACCCCAGGAGTATCACAAATATACAACTTGAAACACCTCCTCAGCTACCGGGTAGTGGTGGAAGCATACAGGGACCAAAGTGTTCTCCAGTGATATCGTTGCCAGCGCGTAGGACATTCGCAACGAACGGGCTGCGCCGCACCCAGATGCGTTAAGTGCGAAGGACATCTCAGCACAATGTGCCCGAAGACCAATAGGGAAACCAAAGTGCACAAACTGCGGTGGAGATCACCCAGCGAACTACCAAGGGTGCCGGTCCTAAAGGAAGCCCGAGCACGAAGAACACAACTACAATCAAAAACTGGGCCAACACCGCCCAACCCTGCCAACGATACCGTAGACAAGGAAACACCAACTCAGAGATTACCAAGACGACAGAACTACGCTGGCGCACTCAACAGAGATCTCAAGCAACCCACGCCTAATCGAGGAAAGACGGAAAACAAAGCAAACAAAGCCGACAAGAAGACAACATATGACCAAACCGCAGTCCAGGAAAACGCCACCAATCCGCCAGCAGACACAACCTTCATAACAGACATGATCAGGGAGATCAAACACCTGTTCCAAGGGCTCAATCTAAGGACGTACCTGGAGATCAAGACGGGGTTGAGAAAGATAGCTGAAGCAACTGATCCTGCAGACACGCTAGAAGGCATCCTGCAGACGAACAACACCCCAATCCCAAAGGCAACAGAAGCAGTCAGGCGCACCCTGGAAGAAACAGACCTTGACGACCCAACGCCTCCAACCGTTCTCACCACCTCTAGAGAAATTCAGAATGTCATCAAAAGACTGAACCCGTACCGTGCCTTCGGATCGGACAAAATAACACCAGAAGCACTCCGAAACTATCCCGCAAGGTCCTGGTTCTGCTCTGCAGAATCTTTAACGAAATCATGACCACAGGATACTTTCCCAAGGCTTGGAAACAGGCGAGAATAGATATGATCCCCAAACCAGGTACTACTCGGTCCAAGCCAAGCAACTATCGCCCGATCAGTCTCCTTTCGCATACCAGCAAGGTACTCGAACGAATATTCCAAAGGAGACTGCAGCAGCACATACAGGATCATCAGCTACTTCCAGATCATCAGTTTGGATTCAGAGCTGGACAGTGCCGAACAACAACTGATCCGAGTAGTGGAAATCATCACGTCCAGGTTCAACGACGGAAGCCACACGCTGGGTGTCTTCCTAGATATAGAAAAGGCCTTCGACAAGGTGTGGCACGAAGGGCTCATTCACAAGCGCCATCTCCAAGCCCTTCCACACTATATAATCCGAGTCATCGCCTCCTACCTGTACAACAGAACATTCTACGTCTCCCACGTAGGGCAACAACCTCCCCCGCACGATCCATGCAGGAGTCCCACAAGGCTCATGTATTTCACCCATCCTGTACACACTGTACACAACGACATTCCTACCACCCCGAACACCACCATTGCAACTTTTGCTGACGACACCGCCATCTTTGCAAGCCACGGGAATGAGAGATATGCCTCAACATATCTCAGGCGCCACTTGCAACTGCTCGACAGCTGGACCCAAAAATAGAAGATACAAGTGAATGCAAGGAAGACAGCAACTGTCAACTTTACGAAAAATTGCAAACGGACACCTGTGCAACTCCACCTAGCAGGCCATCCCCTAACAGAAGTCGAACAAACGAAGTACTTCGGGGTCCAGCTCGACTGCAAATTCACCTTCGGAGTTCATTTGTCAACAGTCACGAAGAAGGCTACGAAAAGGTTCATGGCACTCCTACCCACCCTCCTGTCGCCATTCCTCACTCACAAGACAAGGAAGCACGTCTACGAGATGAGTATCCAACCTATCCTCCTGTACGCACACCCTGCGTGGCAACATGCAGCCAGAGCAAAACTTCGACAATTGCAAGTCCTGCAGAATAGGGCAGCCAGGGCCATAACGGGTCATTCAATGGATACCAGAGTGCAACAAATCCATGAAGATTTGGACCTTCCCTTCCTGGAGGAAACCCAAAGAAAAAGATCAGCAACATTCTGAAGAAGCATTAGAACCTCACCATACCCCCATGTGCAAACCATTGGAACCTCACAGCCAAGAAGACACATCTACAATACCTCACCCGCTCGATTGATCATGATATGTAACTGAACACCGGAGAACGCGACAGCTGCGACTCCGCAACCCAACATTTGAGCACCGCACCAACCGCCAATCCAATTAGAAGATTGAAGGCAAGGGCTTCGGCCCGGAACTTCGCATCAAGGTATAAATACCTGCCAAGAAACAGACTGAGACTGAGACTAAGGCAATATATACCCGGATGTTGATGTAAACAAACGGGGACGTTTGTGAAATCCGCTCCCGCTATTTACGTTATTTTCGAGGTTGAAATAACAAATACCGTATTATAAACATTATCATAATAAACATTAACAATCATTCTATAAACCGTGAAAGTTCAGTGAAGTTCTGTGCTGTGGAGTGCAATTTTGTAGAATAGTAAGTGTATGATGCATGCTAACAGAAACAAAGCAGTCCACGCGCCTACTTCACAAATAGCAACCAAATTGTAGTCGTAGCAGAGCGCGGACGGGGTAGAAATCCCCCGTTATTGGCTGGATCGCCTGCAGACCTCGTTCACCATTGGCCAAGCTAACCACGTCTCCTCTGCCACACGTAAAAGAAGAGACAAGCAGCGAGAAGGCTCAGTCTACCCCTCGGAGCAGGCGGGAGCGCATCAGAGCTCATAGCCACAAAATATAAACTAGCACCCGCCAGAAACAATAAACATTCTTCCCCATAAGAAAAGAGTAAAGGCAAAAAGAAAAATTGCCCTGTCAGGAGCCCGCCTAAAAAGCTCCCGACACCAGAAGATAGTGAAATATTGGTTAGTGTTCTAAACAGTGAACTCCGCCTAGTGAACAGTAATCCCACGAACTGTTGCTCTTTTAAGAGCCACGCCAGTGCTCACAACTTTGAAGAAGAGTTCTTACTGAGACTTAGTACCTGCACAACCAATAGTGACATTCGCTCATTTGTGTAGCCAACCCAAGAGAGAAATAACCATTGCTGAACTAAGTTCACTTGTTACCTTCAGAGAAAGGACCTACCCTCATGCGACAATGCCCTCCCAGGCACCACAACTGAGAAAGCGTCACAACCCCCCGAAGAATAAGAGAAGAAACGTCTCAAAGAAGTCCGTTTCACATCCTTAGGGATAGCGCCTCAAGGCCGCCAACAAGTTCTGACCCCGGTTAAGCTCGCGGCCCCCAGTCAGGGGACCCTAGAGAGCCAAACCCCACATCACCAGTGGAAACCCAGGATCTGACACATGGCCAGATGAATTCCCTGCCCCCCACTTTCTCAACCAATCAGCTGACGCCACATCAGAATAACCAGTGGAAATGGAAAACGACCAACCCCCTGCCGCCCCCACTGTCGCCAACCCGACACCAGGAGGCCCCCTGGTAGACACAATCTTCCCCACCAAGAACCGTCACCGGTCGCCACCGGTCCCACCGATCCCCCCACAGACTGCCTACAAGGAGACCAGAAGTAATACTCAAAAGCCCTGACGAACGTAACAGCCCGCCACATACATTCACGGAATATTCATCCACGGAATTGTCAATAAGGGGCACTTCACAAAAACGTCAGCAAGCTGCTTAGCCCCCTCAAATAATATAACATGCCAGACGCCATCAAGATCCACTGTGCCACAGTCCAGGACTTTGCTCAGATAGAAGCCTTCTGTATGCACACAGGTCGCCAATACACCACGGAATACAGCAAAGCCAACCGCCCAATGAAAACTGCCTGTCGACCTAGATCCTGCAGATATCAAAGCTGACCTCGAAGACCAAGGCTTCTCAGTGGAAGCATCCACCAAATACGGCAAAGACAACCGTCCACTGTTCCCACTGTATCTTGTCCATCTCGAGAATACAGCCAACGCCACCACAATATATGACGTCTGCTACGTGCTCAGTTACCGAGTCGTACAGGAGATCTACAAAAGTGCAGACCTGCTCCAATGCTACAGCTTCAAAGGGTCGGCCATTCTTAACGAATATGAAGAGCGGCGGCTCGTTGTGTCAAATGCACAGGGGCATACGCAACACCGGAGTGCCCCAGACAAAAGAAGCAGCAGCAAAATACATAAACTGCAACGGAGCCCACCCCGCCAACTATAAATGATGTCCGTTGTTGAAGCAAGCCAAGGCCGAAAACAACAACCAACAAACAGTGGGACAACGGACAGAAAGCTCCAACCAGCAAACAAATCCACAAACCGCAACAGAACTTACTTCCAAGACGCAGCGGAGACCACACCAGCAGCTACTGACAATCAAAACCCAGGGAGCCAACAGTCAAACGACGACCAGCAACAAAACCCAGCCAATCCATCAACTTCCGCTCCAGAAACCAGGCGAGCTGTCAACGCAGCCCCACCCAAGCCATCCGACAACACCCCATCAAGCTCCCCCCCGCCAGCGCAATCAAAGGAGAACCACAGAACATACGCCAGTGACACCTCCGTCGCCACAACGCTCAAGGAAACCCTAGACCTTCTAAAGGGCGTCAATATCGGAACATTTCTCCACAAGCTGAAAGCAGAACTCCGGAAAATCAGAGCCACCAAGGACACCATCACACGCCTCACGACAAACTTGGAAGTCGCAGCAGAACTACTAGATGATGGCACCGACTAATCACCTAGGTAAATAGACATTTGAGTGATGAGCTGGAACTCCAGCGGCATACTGAACCAAAAACCTATACAAGGCCTGATTTAATAATAAGGTATCAGGCAAAAAGAATAATGAGCCACACACCCAGGTTTAAGAAAGATTAAAACAAAAAGAGAGTAGAGATAAAATGCTAGAGAGAGATTATAGTGAGTTAGGGACAGATGGTCTGCCAGTAAGACCGTACGAACACCGCAAAGGCAGGGGTAGGTGAGAACATTAACACAAAAAAATCAAAGGTGAGCGCTCTACCACTGAGCCACCGCGCCTCCTACACTCATATTCTTTAGGTTTAGTATAAGTGAATAGATATAATCACTCGCTTTAAGAATGAAGAACGTCAATTGTATTAAATATAAATGAGAAGATTAAATGTATACATATGTTTTTGTTTATGATACATTACCTTTTTTTAATGCTAAATAAAAACAATTTCACATTCTGCATCCACACAAGTGTGTATACGTATACACTGCTTATACGTTGCAATGGGAATTTCGTTAGGTGGAAACGTGTGTTGATGTTATTCCCAAAGCAATAGAAGGGGTACTCCAGGAGAGGGAATTAACTGAGGTAAGCAGAGTGTAACGACTCAAATATAGAAACACCAAATAGCATGTGTAAGTGTGAATTTGTTATTTACCGGTAACTAGTTATGCATTTCAATTGAATTATAAGCGTTTCCGAACTATATAACGCTTATTAACAATATAAATCCTTATAAAGAATACCGAGGTACATGTGATGCAATCGATGTTTATATCAAGTTATCTAACTGACATGACTTTGTAATTTAACCCTAGAAATACCCTGCATGGAGCAAACCTACCACCCCAGACCAACGCCAAATATTTGGGAGTGCTGGTGGACAAAAAGCTCACCTTCTCAGGACATATAAGACAAACGACCAAAAAAGATCGTAGATCCTGTAGACATCAAAGCTGAACTTGAAGGCCAAAGCTTCTCAGTGCAAGCATCCACAAAATACGGCAAACACAACCGCCCACCCTTCCAACTGTATCTTGTCCATTTCGAGAATACAGCCAACGCCACCACAATATATGACGTCTGCTACGTGCACAGTTACAGAGTCGTAGTGGAGATCTACAAAAGTGCAGACCTGCTCCAATGCTACAGCTTGAACGGGTCGGCCATTCTCAACTAATATGCAGAGCGGCGGTTCGTTGTGTCAAATGCACAGGGGCATACACAACACCGGAGTGCCCCAGACAAAAGAAGCAGCAGGAAAATACATAAACTGCAACGGAGCCTACCCCGCCAACTATAAATGATGTCTGTAGTTGAAGCAAGCCAAGGCCGAAAACAACTACCAACAAACAAAGGGACAAACGAACAGACAGCTCCAACCAGCAAACAAATCCACAAACCGCAAGAGAACTTACTTCCAAGACGCAACGGAAACCACACCAGAAGTAATGACAATCCAAACCCAGGGACCCAACAATCAAACGACGACCAGCAACAGAACCTAGCAACTCCATCAACTTCCGCTCGAGAAACCAGGCGAGCTGTGAACGCAGCCCCACCCAAGCCATCAGACAACACCCCATCCCGCCCCCACGACAGCGCAGCCAAAGGAGAACCAAACAATATACGGCAGTGACACCTCCCTCGCCACAACCCTCAAGGAAATCATAGACCTAAAGGGCGTCAACATCGGAACATTTCTCAACAAGCTGAAAGCAGGTCTCCGGAAAATCATAAGCACCAAGGACCCCATCACAGGCCTCACGAGAACATTGGAAGTAGCAGCAGATCTACTAGATGATGAAACAGACTAATCACGTAGTAAATAGATATCTGAGTGATGAGCTGGAACGCCAACGGCATACTGGACCAAAAACATATACAAGGCCTGATTTAATAATAAGGTATCAGGCAAAAAGAATTATGAGCCACACACCCAGCTATTGGGAAAGATTAAAACAAAAAGAGAGTAGAGATAAAATGCTAGAGAGAGATTATAGAGAGTTAGGGGCAGATGGTGTGCCAGTAAGACCGTACGAAGACGGCAAAGGCAGAGGTATTGGAGGACATAACAACAAATAAAACCGGAGTGAGCGCTCTACCACTGAGCCACCGCGTCCCCTACACTCATATAATTCAGGTTTAGTATAAGTGAATAGATATAATCACTCGCTTTAACAATGAAGAACGTCAATTGTATTAAACATAAATGAGAAGATTAACTGTATACATACGTTTTTGTTTATAATACATTACAGATTTTTTATGCTAAATAAAAGCAATTTCAGATTCTGCATCCACACAAGTCTGTATACGTATACACTGCTTATACGTTGCAATGGGAATTTCGTTACGTGGAAACGTGTGTTGATGTTATTCCTAAAGCAATAGAAGGGGTACTCCAGGAGAGGGAATTAATTGAGGTAGGCAGAGTGTAACAACTCAACTATAGCAACACCAAATTGCATGTGTAAGTGTGAATTTGTTATTTACCAGAAACTAGTTATGCATTTCAATTGAAGTTATAACAGTTTCTGAACTATATAACGCTTATTAACAATATAAATCCTTATAAAGACTACCTAGGTACATGTGATTCAACCAATGTTTATATCAAGTTATCTAAATGGCATGAATTTGTATTTTAACTCTAGGAATACCCTGCACGGAGCTAACCTACCACTGCAGACCAAGGCCAAATATTTGGGAGTGCTGCTTGACAAAAACCTCACTTTCTCAGAACATGTAAGACAAACGACCAAAAAGAATCGTAGATCCTGCAGACATCAAAGCTGACCTCGAAGACCAAGGCTTCTCTGGAAGCATCCACCAAATACGGCAAAGACAACCGTCCACTGTTCCCACTGTATGTTGTCCATCTCGAGAATACAGTCAACGCCACCACAATATATGACGTCTGCTACGTGCATAGTTACAGAGTCGTAGTGGAGATATACAAAGGTGCAGACCTGCTCCAATGCTACAGCTTCAACGGGTCGGCCATTCTAAACGAATATTCAGACCGGCGGCTCGTTGTGTCAAATGCACAGGGGCATACGGAACACCGGAGTGCCCCAGACAAAAGAAGCAGCAGGAAAATACATAAACTGCAACGGAGACCACCCCGCCAACTATAAATGACGTCCGTTGTTGAAGCAAGCCAAGGCCGAAAAGAACAACCAACAAACAGTGGGACAAACGGACAGAAAGCTCCACCAAGCAACCAAATCCACAAACCGCAACAGAACTTACTTCCAAGACGCAACGGAGACCACACCAGCAGCTACTGACAATCAAAACCCAGGGACCCGACAGTGAAACGAAGACCAGGAACAAAACCCAGCCACTCCATCAACTTCCGCTCCAGAAACCAGGCGAGCTGTGAACGCAACCCCACCCAAGCCATCCGACAACACCTCATCCCGCCCCCCACGCCAGAGCAATCAAAGGAGAACCACAGAAGATACGCCAGTGACACCTCCCTCCCCACAACGCTCAAGGAAATCCTAGAGTTTCTAAAGGGCGTCAACATCGGATCATTTCCCCAGAAGCTGAAAGCAGGTCTCCGGAAAATCATAGCCACCAAGGACACCATCACACGCCTCACGACAACCTTGGAAGTCGCAGCAGAACTACTAGATGATGGCACCGACTAATCACCTAGGTAAATAGACATCTGAGTGATGAGATGGAACGCCAGCGGCATACTGGACCAAAAACCTATACAAGACCTAATTTAATAATAAGGTATCAGGCGAAAAGAATAATGAGCCACACACCCAGGTTTAAGAAAGATAAAAACAAAAAGAGAGTAGATATAAAATGCTAGAGAGAAATTATAGTGAGTTAGGGACAGATGGTCTGCCAGTAAGACCGTACGAACACCGCAAAGGCAGGGGTAGTGGAGAACATTAACACAAAAAAAATCAAAGGTGAGCGCTCTACCACTGAGCCCCCGCTCCTCCTCCACTCATATTATTCAGGTTTAGTATAAGTGAATAGAAATAATCACTCGGTTTCACAATGAAGAACGTCAATTGTATTAAATATAATTGAGAAGATTAAATGTATACATATGTTTTTGCTTATAATACATTACCGTTTTTTATGCTAAATAAAAGCAATTTCACATTCGGCATCCACACAAGTCTGTATACGTATACACTGCTTATACGTTGCAATGGGCATTTCGCGACGTCAAAACGTGTGTTGATCTTATTCCCAAAGCAATAGAAGGGGTACTCCAGGAGAGGGAATTAACTGAGGTAAGCAGAGTGTAAAAACTCAACTATAGCAACACCAAATTGCATGTGTAAGTGTGAATTTGTTATTTACCAGAAACCAGTTATGCATTTCAATTGAATTATAAGCGTTTCCGAACTATATAACGCTTATTAACAATATAAATCCTTGTAAAGACTACCGAGGTACATGTGATGCAACCAATGTTTATATCAAGTTATCTAAATGGCATGACTATGTATTTTAATCCTAGGAATACCCTGCATACAGCCAACCTACCACTCCAGACCAAGGCCAAATATTTGGGAGTGCTGGTGGACAAAAAGCTCACTTTCTCAGAACATCTAAAACAAACGACCAAAAAAGATCGTAGATCCTGCAGACATAAAATCTGAGCTTGAAGGCCAAGGCTTCTCAGTGCAAGCATCCACCAAATACGGCAAAGACAACCGCCCACTGTTCCCACTGTATCTTGTCCAACTCGGGAACACAGCCAACGCCACCACAATATATGACGTCTGCTACGTGCACAGTTACAGAGTCGTAGTGGAGATATACAAAGGTGCAGACCTGCTTCAATGCTACAGCTTCAACGGGTCGGCCATTCTCAACGAATATGCAGAACGGCGGCTCGTTGTGTCAAATGCACAGGGGCATACGCAACACCGGGGTGCCCCAGACAAAAAAGCAGCAGGAAAATACATATACTGCAACGGAGCTTACCCCAACCACTATAAATAATGTCCGTAATTGATGCAAGCCAAGGCCGAAAAGAACAACCAACAATCAGTGGGACAAACGGATAGGCAGCTCCAACCAGCAAACAAATCCACAAACCGCAAGAGAACTTACTTCCAAGACGCAACGGAGACCACACCAGCAGCTAATGACAATCCGAACCCAGGGACCCAACAGTCAAACGACGACCAGCAACAAAACCCAGCCACTCCATCAACTTCAGCTCCAGAAACTAGGCGAGCTGTGAACTCAGTCCCACCCAAGCCATCAGACAACTCCCCATCCCGCCCCCACGCCAGCGCAACCAAAGGAGAACTACAGAAGATACGCCAGTGACACCTCCCTCCCCACAACGCTCAAGGAAATCATAGACCTAAAGGGCGTCAACATCGGAACATTTCTCAACAATCTTAAAGCAGGTCTCCGGGAAATCAGCCACCAAGGACACCATCACACGCCTCACGACAACCTTGGAAGTCGCACCAGAACTACTAGATGATGGCACCGACTAGTCACCTAGGTAAATAGACATCTGAGTGATGAGCTGGAACGCCAACGGCATACTGGGATATACAAAGGTGCAGACCTGCTTCAATGCTACAGCTTCAACGGGTCGGCCATTCTCAACGAATATGAAGAGCGGCGGCTCGTTGTGTCAAATGCAAAGGGGCATACGCAACACCGGAGTGCCCCAGACAAAAGAAGCAGCAGGAAAATACATAAACTGCAACGGAGCCAACCCCGCCAACTATAAATGATGTCCGTAGTTGAAGCAAGCCAAGGCCGAAAAGAACTACCAACAAACAAAGGGACAAACGGACAGACAGCTCCAACCAGGAAACAAATCCACAAACCGCAAGAGAACTTACTTCCAAGACGCAACGGAGACCACACCAGCAGCTAATGACAATGCAAACACAGGGACTCAACAGTCAAACGACGACCAGCAACAGAACCCAGACACTCCGTCAACTTCCGCTCCAGAAACCAGGCGAGCTGTGAACGCAGCCCCACCCAAGCCATCAGACAACTCCCCATCCCGACCCCACGCCAGCGCAACCAAAGGAGAACCACAGGAAATACGCCAGTGACACCTCCCTCGCCACAACGCTCAAGGAAATCATAGACCTAAAGGGCGTCAACATCGGAACATTTCTCAACAAGTTGAAAGCCGGTCTCCGGAAAATCATAAGCACCAAGGACTCCATCACAGGCCTCACGAGAACATTGGAAGTCGCAGCACATCTACTAGATGATGAAACAGACTAATCTCGTAGTAAATAGATATCTGAGTGATGTGCTGGAACGCCAGCGGCATACTGGACCAAAAACCTATACAAGGCCTGATTTAATAATAAGGTATCAGGCAAAAAGAATAATGAGCCACACACCAAGCTTTTGGGAAAGATTAAAACAAAAAGAGAGTAGAGATAAAATGCTAGAGAGAGATTATAGAGAGTTACGGGCAGATGGTGTGCCAGTAAGACCGTACGAACACGGCAAAGGCAGAGGTATTGGAGGACATTAACACAAATAAAACCGGAGTGAGCGCTCTACCACTTAGCCACCGCGTCCCCTACACTCATATAATTCAGGTATAGTATAAGTGAATAGATATAATCACTCGCTTTAAGAATGAAGAACGTCAATTGTATTAAATATAATTGAGAAGATTAACTGTATACATACGTTTTTGTTTATATTACAGATTTTTTATGCTAAATAAAAGGAATTTCAGATTCTGCATCCACACCAGTATGTATACGTATACACTGCTTATACGTTGCAATGGGAATTTCGTTACGTGGAAACGTGTGTTGATGTTATTCCTAAAGCAATAGAAGGGGTACTCCAGGAGAGGGAATTAACTGAGGTAAGCAGAGTGTAACAACTCAACTATAGCAACACCAAATTGCATGTGTAAGTGTGAGTTTGTTATTTACCAGAAACTAGTTATGCATTTCAATTGAAGTTATAACAGTTTCTGAACTATATAACGCTTACTAACGATATAAACCCCTTATAAAGACTACGTAGGTACATGAGATGTAACCAATGTTTATATCAAGTTATCTAAATGGCATGACTTTGTATTTTAACCCTAGGAATACCCTGCACGGAGCTAACCTACCACTGCAGACCAAGGCCAAATATCTGGGAGTGCTGATGGACAAAAATCTCACTTTCTCAGAACATGTATGACAAACGACCAAAAAGAATAGTAGATCCTGCAGACATCAAAGCTGACCTCGAAGACCAAGGCTTCTCTGGAATAATCCACCAAATACGGCAAAGACAACCGTCCACTGTTCCCACTGTATGTTGTCCATCTCGAGAATACAGCCAACGCCACCACAATATATGACGTCTGCTACGTGCTCAGTTACAGAGTCGTAGTGGAGATCTACAAAGTTGCAGACCTGCTCCAATGCTACAGCTTCAACGGGTCGGCCATTCTCAACGAATATGCAGAACGGCGGCTCGTTGTGTCGAATGCACAGGGGCATACGCAACACCGGGGTGCACCAGACAAAAGAAGCAGCAGGAAAATACATAAACTGCAACGGAGCCCACCCCGAAAACTATAAATGACGTCCGTTGTTGAAGCAAGCCAAGGCCTAAAAGAACTACAAACAAACAGTGGGACAAACGGACAGAAAGCTCCAACCAGCAACCAAATCCACAAACCGCAACAGAACTTACTTCCAAGACGCAACGGAGACCACACCAGCAGCTACTGAAAATCAAAACCCAGGGACCCGACAGTCAAACGAAGACCAGCAACAAAACCCAGCCACTCCATCAACTTCCGCTCCAGAAACCAGGCGAGCTGTGAACGCAATCCCACCAAAGCCATCCGACAACAACCCATCCCGCCCCCCACGCGAGAGCAATCAAAGGAGAACCACAGAAGATACGCCAGTGACACCTCCGTCGCACCAACGCTCAAGCAAATCCTAGACCTTCTAAACGGCGTCAACATCGAAACATTTCCCCAGAAGCTGAAAGCAGGTCTCCGGAAAATCATAGCCACCAAGGACACCATCACACGCCTCACGACAACCTTGGAAGTCGCAGCAGAACTACTAGATGATGGCACCGACTAATCACTTAGGTAAATAGACATCTGATTGTGAGTGATGAGCTGGAACGCCAGCGGCATACTGGACCAAAAACCTATACAAGGCCTGATTTAATAATAAGGTATCAGGCAAAAAGAATAATGAGCCACACACCCAGCTTTTGGGAAAGATTAAAACAAAAAGAGAGTAGAGATAAAATGCTAGAGAGAGATTATAGGGAGTTACGGGCAGATGGTCTGCCAGTAAGACCGTACGAACACGGCAAAGGCAGAGGTAGTGAAGAACATTAACACAAAAAAAATCAAAGGTGAGCGCTCTACCACTGAGCCACCGCGCCTCCTACACTCATTATTCAAGTTTAGTATAAGTGAATAGATATAATAACTCGCTTTAACAATGAAGAACGTCAATTGTATTAAATATAATTGAGAAGATTAAATGTTTACATATGTTTTTGTTTATAATACATTACAGATTTTTTATGCTAAATAAAAGAAATTTCACATTCTGCATCCACACAAGTGTGTATACGTATACACTGCTTATACGTTGCAATGGGCATTTCGTGACGTCGAAACGTGTGTTGATCTTATTCCCAAAGCAATAGAAGGGGTACTCCAGGAGAGGGAATTAACTGAGGTAAGCAGAGTGTAACGACTCAAATATAGAAACACCAAATAGCATGGGTAAGTGTGAATTTGTTATTTACCGGTAACTAGTTATGCATTTCAATTGAATTATAAGCGTTTCCGAACTATATAACGCTTATTAACAATATAAATCCTTGTAAAGACTACCGAGGTACATGTGATGCAACCAATGTTTATATCAAGTTATCTAAATGACATGACTTTGTATTTTAATCCTAGGAATACCCTGCACAGAGCCAACCTACCACTCCAGACCAAGGCCAAATATTTGGGAGTGCTGGTGGACAAAAAGCTCAGTTTCTCAGAACATCTAAAACAAACGACCAAAAAAGATCGTAGATCCTGCAGACATAAAATCTGAACTTGAAGGCCAAGGCTTCTCAGTGCAAGCATCCACCAAATACGGCAAAGACAACCACTGTTCCCACTGTATCTTGTCCAACTCGGGAACACAGCCAACGCCACCACAATATATGACGTCTGCTACGTGCACAGTTACAGAGTCGTAGTGGAGATATACAAAGGTGCAGACCTGCTTCAATGCTACAGCTTCAACGGGTCGGCCATTCTCAACGAATATGCAGAGCGGCGGTTTGTTGTGTCAAATGCACAGGGGCATACACAACACCGGAGTGCCCCAGAAAAAAGAAGCAGCTGGAAAATACATAAACTGCAACGGAGCCTACCCCGCCAACTATAAATGAGATCTGTAGTTGAAGCAAGCCAAGGCCGAAAAGAACTACCAACAAACAAACGGACAAACGGACAGACAGCTCCAACCAGCAAACAAATCCACAAACCGCAAGAGAACTTACTTCCAAGACGCAACGGAGACCACACCAGCAGCTAGTGACAATCCAAACCCAGGGACCCAACAATCAAACGACGACCAGCAAAAGAACCCAGCAACTCCATCAACTTCCGCTCGAGAAACCAGGCGAGCTGTGAACGCAGCCCCACCCAAGCCATCAGACAACACAACATCACGCCCCCACGACAGCGCAGCCAAAGGAGAACCAAACAATATACGGCAGTGACACCTCCCTCGCCAGAACCCTCAAGGAAATCATAGACCTAAAGGGCGTCAAAATCGGAACATTTCTACACAAGCTGAGAGCAGGTCTCCGGAAAATCATAAGCACCAAGGACCCCATCACAGGTCTCACGAGAACATTGGAAGTCGCAGCACATCTACTAGATGATGAAACAGACTAATCACGTAATAAATAGATATCTGAGTAATGAGCTAGAACGCCAACGGCATACTGGACCAAAAACCTATACAAGGCCTGATTTAATAATAAGGTATCAGGCAAAAAGAATAATGAGCCACACACCCAGCTTTTGGGAAAGAATAAAATAAAAAGGGAGTAGAGATAAAATGCTAGAGAGAGATTATAGAGAGTTAGGGGCAGATGGTGTGCCAGTAAGACCGTACGAACACGGCAAAGGCAGAGGTATTGGAGGACATTAACACAAATAAAACCGGAGCGAGCGCTCTACCACTTAGCCACCGCGTCCCCTACACTCATATAATTCAGGTTTAGTATAAGTGAATAGATATAATCACTCGCTTTAACAATGAAGAACGTCAATTGTATTAAATATAAATGAGAAGATTAATTGTATACATACGTTTTTGTTTATAATACATTACCGCTTTTTTATGCTAAATAAAAGCAATTTCACATTCTGCATACACACCAGTATGTATACGTATACACTGCTTATACGTTGCAATGGGAATTTCGTTAGGTGGAAACGTGTGTTGATGTTATTCCCAAAGCAATAGAAGGGGTACTCCAGGAGAGGGAATTAACTGAGGTAAGCAGAGTGTAACAACTCAACTATAGCAACACCAAATTGCATGTGTAAGTGTGAATTTGTTATTTACCAGAAACTAGTTATGTATTTCAATTGAAGTTATAACAGTTTCTGAACTATATAACGCTTATTAACGATATAAACCCCTTATAAAGACTACATAGGTACATGAGATGCAACCAATGTTTATATCAAGTTATCTAAATGGCATGACTTTGTATTTTAACCCTAGGAATACCCTGCATGGAGCCAACCTACCACTGCAGACCAAGGCCAAATATTTAGGAGTGCTCCGTGACAAAAACCTCACTTTCTCAGAACATGTAAGACAAACGACCAAAAAGAATCGTAGATCCTGCAGACATCAAAGCTGACCTCGAAGACCAAGGTTCTCTGGAAGCATCCACCAAATACGGCAAAGACAACCGTCCACTGTTCCCACTGTATGTTGTCCATTTCGAGAATACAGCCAACGCCACCACAATATATGACGTCTGCTACGTGCTCAGTTACAGAGTCGTAGTGGAGATCTACAAAGGTGCAGACCTGCTTCAATGCTACAGCTTCAACGGGTCGGCCATTCTCAACGAATATGCAGAGCGGCGGTTCGTTGTGTCAAATGCACAGGGGCATACGCAACACCGGAGTGCCCCAGACAAAAGAAGCAGCAGGAAAATACATAAACTGCAACGGAGGTTACCCCAACAACTATAAATAATGTCCGTAATTGATGCAAGCCAAGGCCCAAAAGAACAACCAACAATCAGTGGGACAAACGGATAGGCAGCTCCAACCAGCAAAAAATCCACAAACCGCAAGAGAACTTACTTCCAAGACGCAACGGAGACCACACCAGCAGCTACTGACAATCCGAACCCAGGGACCCAACAGTCAAACGACGACCAGCAAGAAAACCCAGCAACTCCATCAACTTCCGCTCCAGAAACTAGGCGAGCTGTGAACGCAGTCCCACCCAAGCCATCAGACAACTCCCCATCTCGCCCCCACGCCAGCGCAACGAAAGGAGAACTACATAAGATACGCCTGTGACACCTCCCTCCCCACAACGCTCAAGGAAATCATAGACCTAAAGGGCGTCAACACCAGAACATTTCTCAACAATCTTAAAGCAGGTCTCCGGAATATCAGCCACCAAGGACACCATCACACGCCTCACGACAACCTTGGAAGTCGCAGCAGAACTACTAGATGATGGCACCGACTAATCACCTAGGTAAATAAACATCTGAGTGATGAGCTGGAACGCGAGCGGCATACTGGACCAACAACCTATACAAGGCCTGTTTTAATAATAAGGTATCAGGCGAAAAGAATAATGAGCCACACACCCAGGTTTAAGAAAGATTAAAACAAAAAGAGAGTAGAGATAAAATGCTAGAGAGAGATTATAGTGAGTTAGGCACAGATGGTCTGCCAGTAAGACCGTACGAACAGCGCAAAGGCAGGGGTAGTGGAGAACATTAACACAAAAAAATCAAAGGTGAGCGCTCTACCACTGAGCCACCGCGCCTCCTACACTCATATCATTCAGGTTTAGTATAAGCGAATAGATATAATCACTCGGTTTCACAATGAAGAACGTCAATTGTATTAAATATAATTGAGAAGATTAAATGTATACATATGTTTTTGTTTATAATACATTACCGTTTTTTTATGCTAAATAAACGCAATTTCACATTCTGCATCCACACAAGTCTGTATACGTATACACTGCTTATACGTTGCAATGGGCATTTCGCGACGTCAAAACGTGTGTTGATCTTATTCCCAAAGCAATAGAAGGGGTACTCCAGGAGAGGGAATTAACTAAGGTAAGCAGGATGTAACAACTCAACTTTAGCAACACCAAATAGCATGTGTAAGTGTGAATTTGTTATTTACCAGAAACTAGTAATTCATTTCAATTGAAGTTATAAAAGTTTCCGAACTATATAACGCTTATTAACAATATAAATCCTTATAAAGTCTACCTAGGTACATGTGAAGGAACCAATGTTTATATCAAGTTATCTAAATGGCATGACCTTGTATTTTAACCCTAGGAATACCTTGCATGGAGCCAACCTACCACTCCAGACCAAGGCCAAATATTTGGGAGTGCTGATGGACAAAAAGCTCACTTTCTCAGAACATGTAAGACAAACGACCAAAAAAGATCGTAGATCCTGCAGACATCAAAGCTGACCTCGAAGACCAAGGCTTCTCAGTGCAAGCATCGACCAAATACGGCAAAGACAACCGCCCACTGTTCCCACTGAATCTTGTCCAACTGGAGAATACAGCCAACGCCACCACAATATATGACGCCTGCTACGTGCACAGTTACAGAGTCGTAGAGGAGATATACAAAGGTGCAGACCTGCTTCAATGCTACAGCTTCAACGGGTCGGCCATTCTTAACGAAAATGCAGAACGGCGGCTCGTTGTGTCAAATGCACAGGGGCATACGCAACACCGGAGTGCCCCAGACAAAAGAAGCAGCAGGAAAATACATAAACTGCAACGGAGCTTACCCCAACAACTATAAATGATGTCCGTAGTTGAAGCAAGCCAAGGCCGAAAAGAACTACCAACAAACAAACGGACAAACGGACAGACAGCTCCAACCAGCAAACAAATCCACAAACCGCAAGAGAACTTACTTCCAAGACGCAACGGAGACCACACCAGCATCTAATGACAATCAAAACCCAGGGACCCAACAGTCAAACGACGACCAGCAACAAAACTTAGCCACTCCATCAACTTCCGCTCCAGAAACCAGGCGAGCTGTGGACGCAGCCCCACCCAAGCCAGCAGACAACACCCCATCTCGCCCCCACGCCAGCGCAGCCAAAGGAGAACCAAAGAAGATACGGCAGCGACACCTCCCTCCCCACAACCCTCAAGGAAATCATAGACCTAAAGGGCGTCAACATCGGAACATTTCTCAACAAGCTGAAAGCCGGTCTCCGGAAAATCATAAGCATCAAGGACCCCATCACAGGCCTCACGAGAACATTGGAAGTCGCAGCACATCTACTAGATGATGAAACAAACTAATGTCGTAGTAAATAGATATATGAGTGATGAGTTGAACGCCAGCGGCATACTGGACCAAAAACCTATACAAGGCCTTATTTAATAATAAGGTATCAGGCAAAAAGAATTATGAGCCACACACCCAGCTATTGGGAAAGATTAAAACAAAAAGAGAGTAGAGATAAAATGCTAAAGAGAGATTATAGAGAGTTAGGGGCAGATGGTGTGCCAGTAACACCGTAGGAACACGGCAAAGTCAGAGGTATTGGAGGACATTAACACAAATGAAACCGGAGTGAGCGCTCTACCACTTAGCCACCGCGTCCCCTACACTCATATAATTCAGGTTTAGTATAAGTGAATAGATATAATCACTCGCTTTAACAATGAAGAACGTCAATTGTATTAAATATAATTGAGAAGATTAACTGTATACATACGTTTTTTGTTTATAATACATTACAGATTTTTTATGCTAAATAAAAGGAATTTTAGATTCTGCATCCACACCAGTATGTATACGTATACACTGCTTATACGTTGCAATGGGAATTTCGTTACGTGGAAACGTGTGTTGATCTTATTCCCAAAGCAATAGAAGGGGTACTCCAGGAGAGGGAATTAACTGAGGTAAGCAGAGTGTAACAACTCAACTATAGCAACACCAAATTGCACTCAACTATACCAACACCAAATTGCATGTGTAAGTGTGAATTTGTTATTTACCAGAAACTAGTTATGCATTTCAATTGAAGTTATAAAAGTTTCTGAACTATATAACGTTTATTAACGATATAAACCCCTTATAAAGACTACGTAGGTACATGAGATGCAACCAATGTTTATATCAAGTTATCTAAATGGCATGACTTTGTATTTTAACCCTAGGAATACCCTGCACGGAGCCAACCTACCACTGCAGACCAAGGCCAAATATTTGGGAGTGCTGCGTGACAAAAACCTCACTTTCTCAGAACATGTAAGACATACGACCAAAAAGAATCGTAGATTCTGCAGACATCAAAGCTGACCTCGAAGACCAGGGCTTCTCTGGAAGCATCCACCAAATACGGCAAAGACAACCGTCCACTGTTCCCATTGTATGTTGTCCATCTCGAGAATACAGCCAACGCCACCACAATATATGACGTCTGCTACGTGCTCAGTTACAGAGTCGTAGTGGAGATCTACAAAGTTGCAGACCTGCTCCAATGCTACAGCTTCAACGGGTCGGCCATTCTCAACGAATATGCAGAACGGCGGCTCGTTGTGTCAAATGCACAGGGGCATACGGAACACCGGAGTGCCCCAGACAAAAGAAGCAGCAGGAAAATACATAAACTGCAACGGAGCTTACCCCAACAACTATAAATAATGTCCGTAATTGATGCAAGCCAAGGCCGAAAAGAACAACCAACAATCAGTGGGACAAACGGATAGGCAGCTCCAACCAGCAAACAAATCCACAAACCGCAAGAGAACTTACTTCCAAGACGCAACGGAGACCACACCAGCAGCTACTGACAATCCGAACCCAGGGACCCAACAGTCAAAGAACGACCAGATACAAAACCCAGCCACTCCACCAACTTCCGCTCCAGAAACTAGGCGAGCTGTGAACGCAGTCCCACCCAAGCCATCAGACAACTCCTCATCCCGCCTCCACGACAGCGCAGCCAAATAGGAACCACACAAGATACGGCAGTGACACCTCCCTCGCCACAACCCTCAAGGAAATCATAGACCTAAAGGGCGTCAACATCGGAACATTTCTCAACAAGCTGAAAGCCGGTCTCCGGAGAATCATAAGCACCAAGGACCCCAAAACAGGCCTCACGAGAACATTGGAAGTCGCAGCACATCTACTAGATGATGAAACAGACTAATCACGTAGTAAATAGATATCTGAGTGATGAGCTGGAACGCCAACGGCATACAGGACCAAAAACCTATACAAGGCCTGATTTAATAATAAGGTATCAGGCAAAAAGAATAATGAGCCACACACCCAGCTTTTGGGAAAGATTAAAATAAGAAGAGAATAGAGATAAAATGCTAGAGAGAGATTATAGAGAGTTAGGGACAGATGGTGTGCCAGTAAGACCGTACGAACACGGCAAAGGCAGAGGTATTGGAGGACATTAACACAAATAAAACCCGAGTGAGCGCTCTACCACTGAGCCACCGCGTCCCCTACACTCATATAATTCAGGTTATTATAAGTGAATAGATATAATCACTCGCTTTAAGAATGAAGAACGTCAATTGTATTAAATATAAATGAGAAGATTAACTGTATACATATGTTTTTCTTTATAATACATTACATATTTTTTATGCTAAATAAAAGCAATTTAAGATTCTGCATCCACACCAGTATGTATACGTATACACTGCTTATACGTTGCAATGGGCATTTCGCGACGTCAAAACGTGTGTTGATGTTATTCCCAAAGCAATAGAAGGGGTACTCCAGGAGAGGGAATTAACTGAGGTAAGCAGAATGTAAAAACTCAACTATAGCAACACCAAATTGCATGTGTAAGTGTGAATTTGTTATTTACCAGAAACTAGTAATGCATTTCAATTAAAGTTATAAAAGTTTCTGAACTATATAACGCATATCAACAATATATATCCTTATAAAGACTCCCTAAGTACATGTGATGAAACCAATGTTTATATCAAGTTATCTAAATGGCATGACTATGTATTTTAATCCTAGGAATACCCTGCATACAGCCAACCTACCACTCCAGACCAAGGCCAAATATTTGGGAGTGCTGGTGGACAAAAAGCTCACTTTCTCAGAACATGTAAGATAAACGACGAAAAAAGATCGCAGATCCTGCAGACATCAAAGCTGACCTCGAAGACCAAGGCTTCTCAGTGCAAGCATCGACCAAATACGGCAAAGACAACCGTCCACTGTTCCCACTTTATCTTGTCCAACTGGAGAATACAGCCAACGCCACCACAATATATGACGTCTGCTACGTGCACAGTTACAGAGTCGTAGTGGAGATATACAAAGGTGCAGACCTGCTTCAATGCTACAGCTTCAACGGGTCGGCCATTCTTAACGAATATGCAGAACTGCGGCTCGTTGTGTCAAATGCACAGGGGCATACGCAACACCGGAGTGCCCCAGACAAAAGAAGCAACAGGAAAATACATAAACTGCAACGGAGCTTACCCCAACAACTATAAATGATGTCCGTAGTTGAAGCAAGCCAAGGCCGAAAAGAACTACCAACAAACAAACGGACAAACGGACAGACAGCTCCAACCAGCAAACAAATCCACAAACCGCAAGAGAACTTACTTCCAAGACGCAACGGAGACCACACCAGCATCTAATGACAATCAAAACCCAGGGACCCAACAGTCAAACGACGACCAGCAACAAAACTTAGCCACTCCATCAACTTCCGCTCCAGAAACCAGGCGAGCTGTGGACGCAGCCCCACCCAAGCCAGCAGACAACACCCCATCTCGCCCCCACGCCAGCGCAGCCAAAGGAGAACCAAAGAAGATACGGCAGCGACACCTCCCTCGCCACAACCCTCAAGGAAATCATAGACCTAAAGGGCGTCAACATCGGAACATTTCTCAACAAGCTGAAAGCCGGTCTCCGGAAAATCATAAGCATCAAGGACCCCATCACAGGCCTCACGAGAACATTGGAAGTCGCAGCACATCTACTAGATGATGAAACAGACTAATGTCGTAGTAAATAGATATCTGAGTGATGAGGTGAACGCCAGCGGCATACTGGACCAAAAACCTATACAAGGCCTGATTTAATAATAAGGTATCAGGCAAAAAGAATTATGAGCCACACACCCAGCTATTGGGAAAGATTAAAACAAAAAGAGAGTAGAGATAAAATGCTAGAGAGAGATTATAGAGAGTTAGGGGCAGATGGTGTGCCAGTAAGACCGTAGGAACACGGCAAAGCCAGAGGTAGTGGAGGACATTAACACAAACGAAACCGGAGTGAGCGCTCTACCACTTAGCCACCGCGTCCCCTATACTCATATAATTCAGGTTTAGTATAAGTGAATAGATATAATCACTCGCTTTAACAATGAAGAACGTCAATTGTATTAAATATAATTGAGAAGATTAACTGTATACATACGTTTTTGTTTATAATACATTACAGATTTTTTATGCTAAATAAAAGGAATTTCAGATTCTGCATCCACACCAGTATGTATACGTATACACTGCTTATACGTTGAGTAGTAGTAGAAAATGGATCGATCTGGGCCAGACCTGGCTCAGCGTTTAACAACTCACAAGCCACTGAGAAAATGACCACCTTGCACCGTGAGACCACGGCCTTTTACGACCTCCATTTTAGGGGTGAATTCGTTCCCTTTTATGAGCACTTTTAAGGGGGTGACCTCGTTCTCTTTTACGACCTCCATTTTAGGGGGTGAACTCATTTCCTTTTATGAGCACTTTTCCAACCCATATGTTAATTACGAACACATAGAAGAACAGATAACACATAACACTACGTAACACACAGCAGAACAGATATCAGATAAGAATATGAAACATAGAAGGGGTGTACTCGTTCCCTTTTATGAGCATATTTTTCAACCCCTATTTTAACATAGGAGATAACACATAAGATTACGAACACAAAGAAGAGAAGATAACACATAACACTACGTAACACACAGCAGATCAGATAACAGATAAGAATATGAAACATAGAAGAGGTGTATTCGTTTCAACCCCTATTTTAACATAGCAGAAATTACACTGAGATTACGAACACATAGCAGAGCAGATAACAAACACAACATCCTCCATTTTAGGGGTGTATTCATTCTCTTTTATGAGCATATTTTCCAACCCTTATTACGAACACATAGAAGAACAGATAACACATAACACTACGTAACACACAGCAGAGCAGATAACACATAAGACTCGTTCCCTTTTATGACCTCCATTGTAAGGGGTGAACTCGTTCTCTTTTATGAGCATATTTTTCAACCCCTATTTTAACATAGGAGATAACACATAAGATTACGAACACATAGAAGAGAAGATAACACATAACACTACGTAACACACAGCACAACAGATAATACATAGCACAGCTAATAAAAGAGCATGGCGTATTTTCCAACCCCTATTTTAAGATAACAGAAATTACGAACACATAGAAGAGCAGATAACACATAACATAGCAAGGGTGTATTCGTTCTCTTTTATGAGCATATTTTCCAACCCTATTTCAACATGACAGAGACTACGAAACATGGCGGACATAGCACAGGGGGGGTATTCATTTTCTCCACCCCTAATTGAACATAGCAGAAATTACACTGAGAGTACGTAACACACAAAAACCTCCATTTCAAGGGTGAACTCGTTCCTTTTTCAACCTGGGTTCTATAGTTTATGTGGCATACGCCCTTTCTATGACACCTAAAACGAAGCAACGTATTGAGATGGTATTTCCACATTTAGCAATAGGTCATCGGGTACTACAAGTTCCAAAATTAGTGGTCATCGAGGTCAAAGGTCAACATACTTAAAACCCAATAACTCTTAAATGGATCCACATATTGAGGTGCTGTTTCCAAATCTAGTAACTGGTCATCAACTACTACAAGTTCCAAAATAATGACCATCGAGGTCAAAGGTCAAAATACTTAAAACCTAATTACTCGAAAACTGAGCCACATATTGAGGTGCTGTTTCCACATTGAGTAATAGGTCATCAGGTACCACAAGTTCCAAAATAGTGGTCATCGAGGTCAAAGGTCAAAATACTTAAAACCCAATAACTCGAAAACGAAGCAACGTATTGAGATGGTGTTTCCACATATAGTAATTGGTCATCAACTACTACAAGTTCAAAAATAGTGGTCATCGAGGTCAAAGGTCACAGTACTTAAAACCTAATAACACGAAAACTGAGCCACATATTGAGGTGCTGTTTTCAAATCTAGTAACTGGTCACCAACTACTACAAGTTCCAAAATTAGTCGCCATCGAGGTCAAAGGTCACAGTACTTAAAACCTAATAACACGAAAACTGAGCCACATATTGAGGTGCTGTTTTCACATTTAGTAATAGTTCATCAACTACTAGAAATATCAAAAATAGTGGTCATCGAGGTCAAAGGTCAACATACTTAAAACCTAATTACTCGAAAACGGAGCCAAATATTGAGGTGCTGTTTCCAAATCTAGTAACTGGTCACCAACTACTACAAGTTCCAAAAATAGTCGCCATCGAGGTCAAAGGTCACAGTACTTAAAACCTAATAACACGAAAACTGAGCAAAATATTGAGCTGCTGTTTCCACATTTAGTAATCGGTCACCAAAGACCACATGTCTCAAAAGTGTCAACCATCGAAGTCAAACTCGAAAACGGAGCCAAATATTGAGGTGGTGTTTCCACATTTAGTAATAGTTCATCAATCACTGCAAGTTCCAAAATAATGATCATCGAGGGCAAAGGTCAAAATACTTAAAACCCAATCACTCGTAAACTGCGCCACATATTGAGGTGGTGTTTCCACATTTAGCAATTGGTCATCAACTACTACAAGTTCCAAAAATAGTGGTCATCGAGGTCAAAGGTTAAAACTCGAAAACGGAGCAACGTATTGAGATGGTGTTTCCACATATAGTAATTGGTCATCAACTACTACAAGTTCCAAAATAATGACCATCGAGGTCAAAGGTCAACATACTTAAAACCTAATTACTCGTAAACGAAGCCACATTTAGTAATTGGTCATCAGGTACTACAAGTTTCAAAATAATGACCATCGAGTTCAAAGGTCAAAATTTAAAACCTAATAAACTTAAAAACGGAGCCAAATATTGAGGTGCTGTTTCCAAATCTAGTAATTGGTCATCAACTACTACAAGTTTCAAAAATAATGGTCATCGAGGTCAATTGTCAAATATTTAAGCCTTAATAACTTTAAACAAAGCCTGTGTGATCTAGTCAATTTTGTACAAGTGAAGAAGGAATAAATTTGAGTGGCTTATTTAGTTTTGTATTAATGAGAAAGAAATCCAATTTTAACTAGCGCAGAATTTCTGTAACAAGAAAGAAAGCAAAGATATGCCATATTAACTAGCTGAGAATTATATGTCATCTTGTATTATTTAAGCAAAACGAAGAAAGCGAACATGGACCATTTTACTCAAATTTGGATGGAGTATTCATCTTTGTAATGAACCAGAAAAAAAAATGAAGAAGGTTCAATATTTCTATACAATTTTGTACTACACAAATAAACGAAATTTTATTTTTGCATCAATCACAAGAAAATCAAATAATAGAGGGAACAAATTTCAGTGGTCTATTTTATTTTTGTACCAATCAGAAAAAAAGCAAAGATATACCATTTTAACTATTTAAACAAACGAAAAGATAAATTTGAATGACCTATTCAATTTTGTACCAACGAGAAATGCCATTTTATACCATTTTGTATTACTCCAATAAACGAAGGAATACCAGAAAAAAAGAAGTGAAGATTAGGTGGATTATTTTCTTTTGTACCAACTAGAAAAGAGAAGAAGAGCAACTTTAACTAGCTCATTATGTACTGTTTACACAAATGAAAATTGACCATTATGTAACTTGTGAACTACTGAAATGTTCTATTTTTGTATCAATCAGAAAAACCCGAAGAAGGATCATTTTAAGAAGTTCATAATTTCGATGTTCTACTTTTTATACCAACGAGAAAAAAAAATGAACTAGCTGAATATACAAAAGAATAAATTTAAGTGACCTATTCAATTTTGTACCAATGCTGAAATGTCATTTTTAACTGGTTCAGAATTTTACTACTCAAATAAACAATGGAATATTGCACCATTTTGGAGTATTCAAATAAACAAAGGACTTATAATTTGTGTCAACTCTAAAAAGGATCATTTTAACTAGCTGAGTATTTTATATCATTTTGTATTATTTCAACAAGCAAAAGGAAAAAGCAAAAAAGGACCATTTTAACTAGTCTAATAAACGAATGCATAAATATGAGTGAGCTATTTAATTTTGTAGCAACGAGAGGATTATTTTATACCATTTTGTACTACTCAAATAAACGAAAGAATAAAATTGTAGTAACCAGAAAAAGCGAAGAAGGCCCATTTTAACTAACTGAGAATTTCTGTACCTTTTTGTACTATTTAAACAAAACGATGGAATAAATTTGAGTGGCCTGTTTTTTGTACTAACCAGAAAAATCGAAGGAGGTCCCTTATACTAGCTCAATGAACGAAAGAACAAATTTGGGTGTTCTACTTTTTATACCAAACAAATAAGAACCATTTTGTACTACTCAAATAAACGAAAGAAAAAGCGAAAAAAAGACCTTTTTATCTAGCTTAGAATTTCTAGTGCATGTTGTATTATTTAAACAAAACGAAGGGCTAAATTTGAGAAAGCGAACATAAACCATTTTACTCAAATTTGAATTGAGTATTTAGCTTTGTATGAACCAGAAAAAAAGTGAAGAAGGACCATTTTAACTAGTTCAATATTTCTGTACAATTTTGTACCAATCAGAAGAAAATCAAAGAAGGGTCATTTTAAATAGCCAAGCAGAAAAAAGGAAAGAATTAACACTTTGTACTAATCAAGTAAACGAAGGTATAAATTTGTACTGACCAAAAACGGAGAAGACATTTATTGAGGTGTCCTATTTCCTCTTTTACCAACGAGAACCATTTTTAGCTGGCTTAGAATTTTATACCTTTTTGAAAAATTTGTATCAAATCGAAAAAAGCAAGGAAATACAATTTTAAATAGCTCAGCATGTTATAGCTTTTTGTGTTTTTGATCTACCCAATTTCTTGACCATGTTGTACTATTTAAACAAACAAAGGAATAAATTTGTGTGACCTATTCACTTTTATAGCAAGCAGAAAAAGGAAAGAATAAATTTGAATGGCTTAAGCAAAGAAGGTCAATGGTAACTAGCCTATTGAAGAATGAATAAATTTTGTTTGTAATTAAAAAAGCGGAGAAGGTCTACTTTCTGTACCAACCATAGAAAAACAAATTTGTTTGACCTATTCACTTTTATAGCAAGCAGAAAAAGCACGAAAAAAAGGGAAGAAGGTTCATTATAACAAGCTCGGTATTTTTATCTTTGTGATGCTACATTTTGTATTATTTTTGTGTCATCCAGAGAACGATTTAAATTGCCTCTCCCGTCACTAAGAAAGGCTCATAAAATATTTGAACGTGAGATTTGACAAACCAGAGTTGCGTAATAATTGTGTAGAACAGACTACATAGCAATTTGTGTACTAAAGAAAAAAAGAAGAAAGAGCATACTTGACCAGCAGAAGAAGAGATTATATCAAAGTAAGAGAAGTTTTCAAAGTTCCATGTTGCTGCGGATATTTAACATTTGTACTGCTAGACTTTCCTTCCTCATCTAAGTCAAAAAGACAAATATATATTTTTGCATTTATGTATTTTATTATAATGGAATATAAATTTATGGAGTATATTTGGAAATAATAGAACATACATCACGATGTTGTATTGTTTTGGAACATATTATTAAACACGGAGAATGCATAGAATGTTTTTATTGTAGATATATAAAATTATTTATTTGATTTGTTTTTGCTGAAGAGCAGAAAAAATGACTAGCAAGGAGATTGTTTATGTTTCACCTAGAGAAAAAGAAATTCAGCGTGAAAACGAAAAACCTATACTGTTAATTCACCCGTCTGACCCCGATTTGCCAGATGAATTACGTGATAAAGTGAGAATCATATATCCAACACAGGAAATAGAAGATGTGTATTATTTTAGACGCTATAATAGATATAATGATGAAATACTCCCGGAAAGTGATGATGACAGTGTTTCAAATATTACCTGTTTTGAACTGGAAGCTAATGAGTGCGACTGTACTAGTGAAACTATTAGTGATACATGTGTTATACAATTATTTAATGAGTATACACCAAATTCAGTATTATTATGTGAAGCATGTTCTAAACATAATGAGAATGAAAAAGATCACAACTGTTTGCTGCAATATGATTACGAATTATTGCAAAAGGTGTGGACGATCTTAATTAAATCTGAAATGAGAGAGAAAATCTATAAACTTTATATAAAGAAGCATTTTAAAGGTTGTAATATTAAGAACACATATACTTTGGAGAAAAAATTTAATCTGGTATATGAATACATTACAGAGTGTGATTATTATATCAACAAATTAGTAGAAATGTTTTTTAGAGAAAGATAAACAATTATTTAATCCTGTAAATGAACACTGAGCCCACTGTAGCATATGCATTTGATTGTGTAAGAATAGAAGAACTTGAACTGTTAACTGGATCAATTTGTAGTACTGTAATATTAAGAATTTAATAGATAACTAACATTGGACTCTGGCAACTGATTTGTCAGGAACAGGCAATTTAAATCGTTCTCTGGATGACACAAAAATAATACAAAATGTAGCATCACAAAGATAAAAATACCGAGCTTGTTATAATGAACCTTCTTCCCTTTTTTTCGTGCTTTTTCTGTTTGCTATAAAAGTGAATAGGTCAAACAAATTTGTTTTTCTATGGTTGGTACAGAAAGTAGACCTTCTCCGCTTTTTTAATTACAAACAAAATTTATTCATTCTTCAATAGGCTAGTTACCATTGACCTTCTTTGCTTAAGCCATTCAAATTTATTCTTTCCTTTTTCTGCTTGCTATAAAAGTGAATAGGTCACACAAATTTATTCCTTTGTTTGTTTAAATAGTACAACATGGTCAAGAAATTGGGTAGATCAAAAACACAAAAAGCTATAACATGCTGAGCTATTTAAAATTGTATTTCCTTGCTTTTTTCGATTTGATACAAATTTTTCAAAAAGGTATAAAATTCTAAGCCAGCTAAAAATGGTTCTCGTTGGTAAAAGAGGAAATAGGACACCTCAATAAATGTCTTCTCCGTTTTTGGTCAGTACAAATTTATACCTTCGTTTACTTGATTAGTACAAAGTGTTAATTCTTTCCTTTTTTCTGCTTGGCTATTTAAAATGACCCTTCTTTGATTTTCTTCTGATTGGTACAAAATTGTACAGAAATATTGAACTAGTTAAAATGGTCCTTCTTCACTTTTTTTCTGGTTCATACAAAGCTAAATACTCAATTCAAATTTGAGTAAAATGGTTTATGTTCGCTTTCTCAAATTTAGCCCTTCGTTTTGTTTAAATAATACAACATGCACTAGAAATTCTAAGCTAGATAAAAAGGTCTTTTTTTCGCTTTTTCTTTCGTTTATTTGAGTAGTACAAAATGGTTCTTATTTGTTTGGTATAAAAAGTAGAACACCCAAATTTGTTCTTTCGTTCATTGAGCTAGTATAAGGGACCTCCTTCGATTTTTCTGGTTAGTACAAAAAACAGGCCACTCAAATTTATTCCATCGTTTTGTTTAAATAGTACAAAAGGTACAGAAATTCTCAGTTAGTTAAAATGGGCCTTCTTCGCTTTTTCTGGTTACTACAATTTTATTCTTTCGTTTATTTGAGTAGTACAAAATGGTATAAAATAATCCTCTCGTTGCTACAAAATTAAATAGCTCACTCATATTTATGCATTCGTTTATTAGACTAGTTAAAATGATCCTTTTTTTGCTTTTTCCTTTTGCTTGTTGAAATAATACAAAATGATATAAAATACTCAGCTAGTTAAAATGATCCTTTTTAGAGTTGACACAAATTATAAGTCCTTTGTTTATTTGAATACTCCAAAATGGTGCAATATTCCATTGTTTATTTGAGTAGTAAAATTCTGAACCAGTTAAAAATGACATTTCAGCATTGGTACAAAATTGAATAGGTCACTTAAATTTATTCTTTTGTATATTCAGCTAGTTCATTTTTTTTTCTCGTTGGTATAAAAAGTAGAACATCGAAATTATGAACTTCTTAAAATGATCCTTCTTCGGGTTTTTCTGATTGATACAAAAATAGAACATTTCAGTAGTTCACAAGTTACATAATGGTCAATTTTCATTTGTGTAAACAGTACATAATGAGCTAGTTAAAGTTGCTCTTCTTCTCTTTTCTAGTTGGTACAAAAGAAAATAATCCACCTAATCTTCACTTCTTTTTTTCTGGTATTCCTTCGTTTATTGGAGTAATACAAAATGGTATAAAATGGCATTTCTCGTTGGTACAAAATTGAATAGGTCATTCAAATTTATCTTTTCGTTTGTTTAAATAGTTAAAATGGTATATCTTTGCTTTTTTTCTGATTGGTACAAAAATAAAATAGACCACTGAAATTTGTTCCCTCTATTATTTGATTTTCTTGTGATTGATGCAAAAATAAAATTTCGTTTATTTGTGTAGTACAAAATTGTATAGAAATATTGAACCTTCTTCATTTTTTTTTCTGGTTCATACAAAGATGAATACTCCATCCAAATTTGAGTAAAATGGTCCATGTTCGCTTTCTTCGTTTTGCTTAAATAATACAAGATGACATATAATTCTCAGCTAGTTAATATGGCATATCTTTGCTTTCTTTCTTGTTACAGAAATTCTGCGCTAGTTAAAATTGGATTTCTTTCTCATTAATACAAAACTAAATAAGCCACTCAAATTTATTCCTTCTTCACTTGTACAAAATTGACTAGATCACACAGGCTTTGTTTAAAGTTATTAAGGCTTAAATATTTGACAATTGACCTCGATGACCATTATTTTTGAAACTTGTAGTAGTTGATGACCAATTACTAGATTTGGAAACAGCACCTCAATATTTGGCTCCGTTTTTAAGTTTATTAGGTTTTAAATTTTGACCTTTGAACTCGATGGTCATTATTTTGAAACTTGTAGTACCTGATGACCAATTACTAAATGTGGCTTCGTTTACGAGTAATTAGGTTTTAAGTATGTTGACCTTTGACCTCGATGGTCATTATTTTGGAACTTGTAGTAGTTGATGACCAATTACTATATGTGGAAACACCATCTCAATACGTTGCTCCGTTTTCGAGTTTTAACCTTTGACCTCGATGACCACTATTTTTGGAACTTGTAGTAGTTGATGACCAATTGCTAAATGTGGAAACACCACCTCAATATGTGGCGCAGTTTACGAGTGATTGGGTTTTAAGTATTTTGACCTTTGCCCTCGATGATCATTATTTTGGAACTTGCAGTGATTGATGAACTATTACTAAATGTGGAAACACCACCTCAATATTTGGCTCCGTTTTCGAGTTTGACTTCGATGGTTGACACTTTTGAGACATGTGGTCTTTGGTGACCGATTACTAAATGTGGAAACAGCAGCTCAATATTTTGCTCAGTTTTCGTGTTATTAGGTTTTAAGTACTGTGACCTTTGACCTCGATGGCGACTATTTTTGGAACTTGTAGTAGTTGGTGACCAGTTACTAGATTTGGAAACAGCACCTCAATATTTGGCTCCGTTTTCGAGTAATTAGGTTTTAAGTATGTTGACCTTTGACCTCGATGACCACTATTTTTGATATTTCTAGTAGTTGATGAACTATTACTAAATGTGAAAACAGCACCTCAATATGTGGCTCAGTTTTCGTGTTATTAGGTTTTAAGTACTGTGACCTTTGACCTCGATGGCGACTAATTTTGGAACTTGTAGTAGTTGGTGACCAGTTACTAGATTTGAAAACAGCACCTCAATATGTGGCTCAGTTTTCGTGTTATTAGGTTTTAAGTACTGTGACCTTTGACCTCGATGACCACTATTTTTGAACTTGTAGTAGTTGATGACCAATTACTATATGTGGAAACACCATCTCAATACGTTGCTTCGTTTTCGAGTTATTGGGTTTTAAGTATTTTGACCTTTGACCTCGATGACCACTATTTTGGAACTTGTGGTACCTGATGACCTATTACTCAATGTGGAAACAGCACCTCAATATGTGGCTCAGTTTTCGAGTAATTAGGTTTTAAGTATTTTGACCTTTGACCTCGATGGTCATTATTTTGGAACTTGTAGTAGTTGATGACCAGTTACTAGATTTGGAAACAGCACCTCAATATGTGGATCCATTTAAGAGTTATTGGGTTTTAAGTATGTTGACCTTTGACCTCGATGACCACTAATTTTGGAACTTGTAGTACCCGATGACCTATTGCTAAATGTGGAAATACCATCTCAATACGTTGCTTCGTTTTAGGTGTCATAGAAAGGGCGTATGCCACATAAACTATAGAACCCAGGTTGAAAAAGGAACGAGTTCACCCTTGAAATGGAGGTTTTTGTGTGTTACGTACTCTCAGTGTAATTTCTGCTATGTTCAATTAGGGGTGGAGAAAATGAATACCCCCCCTGTGCTATGTCCGCCATGTTTCGTAGTCTCTGTCATGTTGAAATAGGGTTGGAAAATATGCTCATAAAAGAGAACGAATACACCCTTGCTATGTTATGTGTTATCTGCTCTTCTATGTGTTCGTAATTTCTGTTATCTTAAAATAGGGGTTGGAAAATACGCCATGCTCTTTTATTAGCTGTGCTATGTATTATCTGTTGTGCTGTGTGTTACGTAGTGTTATGTGTTATCTTCTCTTCTATGTGTTCGTAATCTTATGTGTTATCTCCTATGTTAAAATAGGGGTTGAAAAATATGCTCATAAAAGAGAACGAGTTCACCCCTTACAATGGAGGTCATAAAAGGGAACGAGTCTTATGTGTTATCTGCTCTGCTGTGTGTTACGTAGTGTTATGTGTTATCTGTTCTTCTATGTGTTCGTAATAAGGGTTGGAAAATATGCTCATAAAAGAGAATGAATACACCCCTAAAATGGAGGATGTTGTGTTTGTTATCTGCTCTGCTATGTGTTCGTAATCTCAGTGTAATTTCTGCTATGTTAAAATAGGGGTTGAAACGAATACACCTCTTCTATGTTTCATATTCTTATCTGTTATCTGATCTGCTGTGTGTTACGTAGTGTTATGTGTTATCTTCTCTTCTTTGTGTTCGTAATCTTATGTGTTATCTCCTATGTTAAAATAGGGGTTGAAAAATATGCTCATAAAAGGGAACGAGTACACCCCTTCTATGTTTCATATTCTTATCTGATATCTGTTCTGCTGTGTGTTACGTAGTGTTATGTGTTATCTGTTCTTCTATGTGTTCGTAATTAACATATGGGTTGGAAAAGTGCTCATAAAAGGAAATGAGTTCACCCCCTAAAATGGAGGTCGTAAAAGAGAACGAGGTCACCCCCTTAAAAGTGCTCATAAAAGGGAACGAATTCACCCCTAAAATGGAGGTCGTAAAAGGCCGTGGTCTCACGGTGCAAGGTGGTCATTTTCTCAGTGGCTTGTGAGTTGTTAAACGCTGAGCCAGGTCTGGCCCAGATCGATCCATTTTCTACTACTACGTTGCAATGGGAATTTCGTTACGTGGAAACGTGTGTTGATCTTATTCCCAAAGCAATACAAGGGGTACTCCAGGAGAGGGAATTAACTGAGGTAAGCAGAGTGTAACAACTCAACTATAGCAACACCAAATTGCACTCAACTATAGCAACACCAAATTGCATGTGTAAGTGTGAATTTGTTATTTACCAGAAACTAGTTATGCATTTCAATTGAAGTTATAACAGTTTCTGAACTATATAACGCTTATTAACGATATAAACCCTCTATAAAGACTACGTAGGTACATGAGATGCAACCAATGTTTATATCAAGTTTTCTAAATGGCATGACTTTGTATTTTAATCCTAAAAATACCCTGCACGGAGCTAACCTAACACTGGAGACCGAGGCCAAATATTTGGGAGTGCTGCTTGACAAAAACCTCACTTTCTCAGAACATGTAAGACAAACGACCAAAAAGAATCGTAGATACTCCAGACACCAAAGCTGACCTCGAAGACCAAGGGTTCTCTGGAAGCATCCACCAAATACGGCAAAGACAACCGTCCACTGTTCCCACTGTATGTTGTCCATCTCGAGAATACAGTCAACGCCACCACAATATATGACGTCTGCTACGTGCTCAGTTACAGAGTCGTAGTGGAGATATACAAAGGTGCAGACCTGCTCCAATGCTACAGCTTCAACGGGTCGGCCATTCTCAACGAATATGCAGAACGGCGGACCGTTGTGTCAAATGCACAGGGGCATACGCAACATCGGAGTGCCCCAGACAAAAGAAGCAGCAGGAAAATACATAAACTGCAACGGAGCCCACCCCGCCAACTATAAATGACGTCCGTTGTTGAAGCAAGCCAAGGCCGAAAAGAACAACCAACAAACAGTGGGACAAACGGACAGAAAGCTCCAACCAGCAACCAAATCCACAAACCGCAAGAGAACTTACTTCCAAGACGCAACGGAGACCACACCAGCAGCTACTGACAATCAAAACCCAGGGACCCGACAGTCAAACGAAGACCAGCAACAAAACCCAGCCACTCCATCAACTTCCGCTCCAGAAACCAGGCGAGCTGTGAACGCAAACCCACCCAAGCCATCCGACAACACCCCATCCCGCCCCCCACGCAAAGGCAATCAAAGGAGAACCACAGAAGTTACGCCAGTGACACCTCCGTCGCCACAACGCTCGAGGAAATCCTAGACCTTCTAAAGGGCGTCAACATCGGAACATTTCTCAACAAGCTGAAAGCAAGTCTCCGGAAAATCATAGCCACCAAGGACACCATCACACGCCTCACGACAACCTTGGAAGTCGCAGCAGAACTACTAGATGATGGCACCGACTAATCACCTAGGTAAATAGACATCTGAGTGATGAGCTGGAATGCCAGCGGCATACTGGACCAAAAACCTATACAAGGCCTGATTTAATAAGGTATCAGGGGAAAAGTATAATGAGCCACACACCCAGCTCTTGGGAGAGATTAAAACAAAAAGAGAGTAGAGATAAAATGCTAGAGAGAGATTATAGGGAGTTACGGGCAGATGGTCTGCCAGTAAGACCGTACGAACACGGCAAAGGCAGAGGTAGTGGAGAACATTAACACAAAAAAAATCAAAGGTGAGCGCTCTACCACTGAGCCACCGCGCCTCCTACACTCATTATTCAAGTTTAGTATAAGTGAACAGATATAATAATTCGCTTTAACAATGAAGAACGTCAATTGTATTAAATATAATTGAGAAGATTAAATGTTTACATATGTTTTTGTTTATAATACATTACAGATTTTTTATGCTAAATAAAAGAAATTTCACATTCTGCATCCACACAAGTGTGTATACGTATACACTGCTTATACGTTGCAATGGGCATTTCGTGACGTCGAAACGTGTGTTGATGTTATTCCCAAAGCAATAGAAGGGGTACTCCAGGAGAGGGAATTAACTGAGGTAAGCAGAGTGTAACGACTCAAATATAGAAACACCAAATAGCATGTGTAAGTGTGAATTTGTTATTTCCCGTTAACTAGTTATGCATTTCAATTGAATTATAAGCGTTTCCGAACTATATAACGCTTATTAACAATATAAATCCTTGTAAAGACTACCGAGGTACATGTGATGCAACCAATGTTTATATCAAGTTATCTAAATGGCATGACTTTGTATTTTAATCCTAGGAATACCCTGCATAGAGCCAACCTACCACTCCGGACCAAGGCCAAATATTTGGGAGTGCTGGTGGACAAAAAGCTCACTTTCTCAGAACATCTAAAACAAACGACCAAAAAAGATCGTAGATCCTGGAGACATAAAATCTGAACTTGAAGGCCAAAGCTTCTCAGTGCAAGCATCCACCAAATACGGCAAAGACAACCGCCCACTGCTCCCACTGTATCTTGTCCTACAGGGGAACACAACCAACGCCACCACAATATATGACGTCTGCTACGTGCTCAGTTAGAGAGTCGTAGTGGAGATATACAAAGGTGCAGACCTGTTTCAATGCTACAGCTTCAACGGGTCGGCCATTCTCAACGAATATGCAGAGCGGCGGTTTGTTGTGTCAAATGCACAGGGGCATACACAACACCGGAGTGCCCCAGAAAAAAGAAGCAGCAGGAAAATACATAAACTGCAACGGAGCCTACCCCGCCAACTATAAATGAGATCTGTAGTTGAAGCAAGCCAAGGCCGAAAAGAACTACCAACAAACAAAGGGACAAACGGACAGACAGCTCCAACCAGCAAACAAATCCACAAACCGCAAGAGAACTTACTTCCAAGACGCAACGGAGACCACACCAGCAGCTACGGACAATCCAAACCCAGGGACCCAACAACCAAACGACGACCAGCAACAGAACCCAGGAACTCCATCAACTTCCGCTCGAGAAACCAGGCGAGCTGTGAACGCAGCCCCACGCAAGCCATCAGACAACACCCCATCACGCCCCCACGACAGCGCAGCCAAAGGAGAACCAAACAATATACGGCAGTGACACCTTCCTCGCCACAACCCTCAAGGAAATCATAGACCTAAAGGGCGTCAACATCGGAACATTTCTCAACAAGCTGAAAGCAGGTCTCCGGAAAATCATAAGCACCAAGGACCCCATCACAGGCCTCACGAGAACATTGGAAGTCGCAGCACATCTACTAGATGATGAAACAGACTAATCACGTAGTAAATAGATATCTGAGTGATGAGCTGGAACGCCAACGGCATACTGGACCAAAAACCTATACAAGGCCTGATTTAATAATAAGGTATCAGGCAAAAAGAATAATGAGCCACACACCCAGCTTTTGGGAAAGATTAAAATAAAAAGGGAATAGAGATAAAATGCTAGAGAGAGATTATAGAGAGTTAGGGGCAGATGGTGTGCCAGTAAGACCGTACGAGCACGGCAAAGGCAGAGGTATTGGAGGACATTAACACTAATAAAACCGGAGTGAGCGCTCTACCACTGAGCCACCGCGTCCCCTACACTCATATAATTCAGGTTTAGTATAAGTGAATAGATATAATCACTCGCTTTAACAATGAAGAACGCCAATTGTATTAAATATAAATGAGAAGATTAATTGTATACATACGTTTTTGTTTATAATACATTACCGTTTTTTTATGCTAAATAAAAGCAATTTCACATTCTGCATCCACACAAGTCTGTATACGTATACACTGCTTATACGTTGCAATGGGCATTTCGCGACTTCAAAACGTGTGTTGATCTCATTCCCAAAGCAATACAAGGGGTACTCCAGGAGAGGGAATTAACTGAGGTAAGCAGAATGTAACAACTCAACTTTAGCAACACCAAATAGCATGTGTAAGTGTGAATTTGTTATTTACCAGAAACTAGTAATGCATTTCAATTGAAGTTATAACAGTTTCTGAACTATATAACGCTTATTAACAATATAAATCCTTATAATTACTACCGAGGTACATGTGATGAAACCAATGTTTATATCAAGTTATCTAAATGGCATGACCTTGTATTTTAACCCTAGGAATACCCTGCATGGAGCCAACCTACCACTCCAGACCAAGGCCAAATATTTGGGAGTGCTGATGGACAAAAAGCTCACTTTCTCAGAACATGTAAGACAAACGACGAAAAAAGATCGCAGATCCTGCAGACATCAATGCTGACCTCGAAGACCAAGGCTTCTCAGTGCAAGCATCGACCAAATACGGCAAAGACAACCGTCCACTGTTCCCACTTTGTCTTGTCCAACTGGAGAATACAGCCAACGCCACCACAATATATGACGTCTGCTACGTGCACAGTTACAGAGTCGTAGTGGAGATATACAAAGGTGCAGACCTGCTTCAATGCTACAGCTTCAACGGGTCGGCCATTCTTAACGAATATGCAGAACTGCGGCTCGTTGTGTCAAATGCACAGGTGCATACGCAACACCGGAGTGCCCCAGACAAAAGAAGCAACAGGAAAATACATAAACTGCAACGGAGCTTACCCCAACAACTATAAATGATGTCCGTAGTTGAAGCAAGCCAAGGCCGAAAAGAACTACCAACAAACAAACGGACAAACGGACAGACAGCTCCAACCAGCAAACAAATCCACAAACCGCAAGAGAACTTACTTCCAAGACGCAACGGAGACCACACCAGCATTTAATGACAATCAAAACCCAGGGACCCAACAGTCAAACGACGACCAGCAACAAAACTTAGCCACTCCATCAACTTCCGCTCCAGAAACCAGGCGAGCTGTGGACGCAGCCCCACCCAAGCCAGCAGACAACACCCCATCTCGCCCCCACGCCAGCGCAGCCAAAGGAGAACCAAAGAAGATACGGCAGCGACACCTCCCTCGCCACAACCCTCAAGGAAATCATAGACCTAAAGGGCGTCAACATCGGAACATTTCTCAACAAGCTGAAAGCCGGTCTCCGGAAAATCATAAGCATCAAGGACCCCATCACAGGCCTCACGAGAACATTGGAAGTCGCAGCACATCTACTAGATGATGAAACAGACTAATGTCGTAGTAAATAGATATCTGAGTGATGAGGTGAACGCCAGCGGCATACTGGACCAAAAACCTATACAAGGCCTGATTTAATAATAAGGTATCAGGCAAAAAGAATTATGAGCCACACACCCAGCTATTGGGAAAGATTAAAACAAAAAGAGAGTAGAGATAAAATGCTAGAGAGAGATTATAGAGAGTTAGGGGCAGATGGTGTGCCAGTAAGACCGTAGGAACACGGCAAAGCCAGAGGTAGTGGAGGACATTAACACAAATGAAACCGGAGTGAGCGCTCTACCACTTAGCCACCGCGTCCCCTATACTCATATAATTCAGGTTTAGTATAAGTGAATAGATATAATCACTCGCTTTAACAATGAAGAACGTCAATTGTATTAAATATAATTGAGAAGATTAACTGTATACATACGTTTTTGTTTATAATACATTACAGATTTTTTATGCTAAATAAAAGGAATTTCAGATTCTGCATCCACACCAGTATGTATACGTATACACTGCTTATACGTTGCAATGGGAATTTCGTTACGTGGAAACGTGTGTTGATCTTATTCCCAAATCAATACAAGGGGTACTCCAGGAGAGGGAATTAACTGAGGTAAGCAGAGTGTAACAACTCAACTATAGCAACACCAAATTGCACTCAACTATAGCAACACCAAATTGCATGTGTAAGTGTGAATTTGTTATTTACCAGAAACTAGTTATGCATTTCAATTGAAGTTATAACAGTTTCTGAACTATATAACGCTTATTAACGATATAAACCCTCTATAAAGACTACGTAGGTACATGAGATGCAACCAATGTTTATATCAAGTTTTCTAAATGGCATGACTTTGTATTTTAATCCTAAAAATACCCTGCACGGAGCTAACCTAACACTGCAGACCGAGGCCAAATATTTGGGAGTGCTGCTTGACAAAAACCTCACTTTCTCAGAACATGTAAGACAAACGACCAAAAAGAATCGTAGATACTCCAGACACCAAAGCTGACCTCGAAGACCAAGGGTTTTCTGGAAGCATCCACCAAATACGGCAAAGACAACCGTCCACTGTTCCCACTGTATGTTGTCCATCTCGAGAATACAGTCAACGCCACCACAATATATGACGTCTGCTACGTGCTCAGTTACAGAGTCGTAGTGGAGATATACAAAGGTGCAGACCTGCTCCAATGCTACAGCTTCAACGGGTCGGCCATTCTCAACGAATATGCAGAACGGCGGACCGTTGTGTCAAATGCACAGGGGCATACGCAACACCGGAGTGCCCCAGACAAAAGAAGCAGCAGGAAAATACATAAACTGCAACGGAGCCCACCCCGCCAACTATAAATGACGTCCGTTGTTGAAGCAAGCCAAGGCCGAAAAGAACAACCAACAAACAGTGGGACAAACGGACAGAAAGCTCCAACCAGCAACCAAATCCACAAACCGCAAGAGAACTTACTTCCAAGACGCAACGGAGACCACACCAGCAGCTACTGACAATCAAAACCCAGGGACCCGACAGTCAAACGAAGACCAGCAACAAAACCCAGCCACTCCATCAACTTCCGCTCCAGAAACCAGGCGAGCTGTGAACGCAACCCCACCCAAGCCATCCGACAACACCCCATCCCGCCCCCCACGCAAAGGCAATCAAAGGAGAACCACAGAAGTTACGCCAGTGACACCTCCGTCGCCACAACGCTCGAGGAAATCCTAGACCTTCTAAAGGGCGTCAACATCGGAACATTTCTCAACAAGCTGAAAGCAAGTCTCCGGAAAATCATAGCCACCAAGGACACCATCACACGCCTCATGACAACCTTGGAAGTCGCAGCAGAACTACTAGATGATGGCACCGACTAATCACCTAGGTAAATAGACATCTGAGTGATGAGCTGGAATGCCAGCGGCATACTGGACCAAAAACTTATACAAGGCCTGATTTAATAAGGTATCAGGGGAAAAGAATAATGAGCCACACACCCAGCTCTTGGGAGAGATTAAAACAAAAAGAGAGTAGAGATAAAATGCTAGAGAGAGATTATAGGGAGTTACGGGCAGATGGTCTGCCAGTAAGACCGTACGAACACGGCAAAGGCAGAGGTAGTGGAGAACATTAACACAAAAAAAATCAAAGGTGAGCGCTCTACCACTGAGCCACCGCGCCTCCTACACTCATTATTCAAGTTTAGTATAAGTGAACAGATATAATAATTCGCTTTAACAATGAAGAACGTCAATTGTATTAAATATAATTGAGAAGATTAAATGTTTACATATGTTTTTGTTTATAATACATTACAGATTTTTTATGCTAAATAAAAGAAATTTCACATTCTGCATCCACACAAGTTTGTATACGTATACACTGCTTATACGTTGCAATGGGCATTTCGTGACGTCGAAACGTGTGTTGATGTTATTCCCAAAGCAATAGAAGGGGTACTCCAGGAGAGGGAATTAACTGAGGTAAGCAGAGTGTAACGACTCAAATATAGAAACACCAAATAGCATGTGTAAGTGTGAATTTGTTATTTCCCGTTAACTAGTTATGCATTTCAATTGAATTATAAGCGTTTCCGAACTATATAACGCTTATTAACAATACAAATCCTTGTAAAGACTACCGAGGTACATGTGATGCAACCAATGTTTATATCAAGTTATCTAAATGGCATGACTTTGTATTTTAATCCTAGGAATACCCTGCATACAGCCAACCTACCACTCCAGACCAAGGCCAAATATTTGGGAGTGCTGGTGGACAAAAAGCTCACTTTCTCAGAACATCTAAAACAAACGACCAAAAAAGATCGTAGATCATGCAGACATAAAATCTGAACTTGAAGGCCAAGGCTTCTCAGTGCAAGCATCCACCAAATACGGCAAAGACAACCGCCCACTGTTCCCACTGTATCTTGTCCAACTTGGGAACACAGCCAACGCCACCACAATATATGACGTCTGCTACGTGCACAGTTACAGAGTCGTAGTGGAGATATACAAAGGTGCAGACCTGCTTCAATGCTACAGCTTCAACGGGTCGGCCATTCTCAACGAATGTGCAGAACGGCGGCTCGTTGTGTCAAATGCACAGGGGCATACGCAACACCGGGGTGCCCCAGACAAAAAAGCAGCAGGAAAATACATAAACTGCAACGGAGCCAACCCCGCCAACTATAAATGATGTCCGTAGTTGAAGCAAGCCAAGGCCGAAAAGAACTACCAACAAACAAAGGGACAAACCAACAGACAGCTCCAACCAGCAAACAAATCCACAAACCGCAAGAGAACTTACTTCCAAGACGCAACGAAGACCACACCAGCAGCTAATGACAAACAAAACCCAGGGACTCAACAGTCAAACGACGACCACCAACAGAACCCAGACACTCCATCAGCTTCCGCTCCAGAAACCAGGCGAGCTGTGAACGCAGCCCCACCCAAGCCATCGGACAACTCCCCATCCCGACCCCACGCCAGCGCAACCAAAGGAGAACCACAGGAGATACGCCAGTGACACCTCCCTCGCCACAACGCTCAAGGAAATCATAGACTTAAAGGGCGTCAACATCGGAACATTTCTTAACAAGCTGAAAGCAGGTCTCCGGAAAATCATAAGCACCAAGGACTCCATCACAGGCCTCACGAGAACATTGGAAGTCGCAGCACATCTACTAGATGATGAAACAGACTAATCTCGTAGTAAATAGATATCTGAGTGATGTGCTGGAACGCCAGCGGCATACTGGACCAAAAACCTATACAAGGCCTGATTTAATAATAAGGTATCAGGCAAAAAGAATAATGAGCCACACACCCAGCTTTTGGGAAAGATTAAAACAAAAAGAGAGTAGAGATAAAATGCTAGAGAGAGATTATAAAGAGTTACGGGCAGATGGTGTGCCAGTAAGACCGTACGAACACGGCAAAGGCAGAGGTATTGGAGGACATTAACACAAATAAAACCGGAGTGAGCGCTCTACCACTTAGCCACCGCGTCCCCTACACTCATATAATTCAGGTATAGTATAAGTGAATAGATATAATCACTCGCTTTAACAATGAAGAACGTCAATTGTATTAAATATAATTGAGAAGATTAACTGTATACATACGTTTTTGTTTATAATACATTACAGATTTTTTATGCTAAATAAAAGGATTTTCAGATTCTGCATCCACACCAGTATGTATACGTATACACTGCTTATACGTTGCAATGGGAATTTCGTGACGTCGAAACGTGTGTTGATGTTATTCCCAAAGCAATAGAAGGGGTACTCCAGGAGAGGGAATTAACTGCGGTAAGCAGAGTGTAACGACTCAAATATAGAAACACCAAATAGCATGTGTAAGTGTGAATTTGTTATTTACCGGTAACTAGTTATGCATTTCAATTGAATTATAAGCGTTTCCGAACTATATAACGCTTATTAACAATATAAATCCTTGTAAAGACTACCGAGGTACATGTGATGCAACCAATGTTTATATCAAGTTATCTAAATGGCATGACTTTGTATTTTAATCCTAGGAATACCCTGCATAGAGCCAACCTACCACTCCAGACCAAGGCCAAATATTTGGGAGTGCTGGTGGACAAAAAGCTCACTTTCTCAGAACATCTAAAACAAACGACCAAAAAAGATCGTAGATCCTGCAGACATAAAATCTGAACTTGAAGGCCAAAGCTTCTCAGTGCAAGCATCCACCAAATACGGCAAAGACAACCGCCCACTGTTCCCACTGTATCTTGTCCAACTCGGGAACACAGCCAACGCCACCACAATATATGACGTCTGCTACGTGCTCAGTTAGAGAGTCGTAGTGGAGATATACAAAGGTGCAGACCTGCTTCAATGCTACAGCTTCAACGGGTCGGCCATTCTCAACGAATATGCAGAGCGGCGGTTTGTTGTGTCAAATGCACAGGGGCATACACAACACCGGAGTGCCCCAGAAAAAAGAAGCAGCAGGAAAATACATAAACTGCAACGGAGCCTACCCCGCCAACTATAAATGAGATCTGTAGTTGAAGCAAGCCAAGGCCGAAAAGAACTAGCAACAAACAAAGGGACAAACGGACAGACAGCTCTAACCAGCCTCCAAATCCACAAACCACAAGAGAACTTACTTCCAAGACGCAACGGAGACCACACCAGCGGCCTTTTGAATACCTTCCTGCTCATCATCCTGTTTTTATTTCTCGCGTCAGAGTGTAGAGTACTATCCGTCAGACTTATCTCAGCCAAGTGCGAATAGCACTACGGGTCTGATAGAGGAACTACCTTACCTTGAGTACTATCCAAACGGGTACTCTTACCTATTCATCTTCACATCTACACTCATCATCTAGTTCATTTCCCATTTGGGCTCTGGCCCATTAGGACGGATCTTGCTATGCCTGAACCACGCACCGCTAATAGGACCAAAGATAAGGGACGACATGAAGGCTTACCGGCTACTATTTCCGGACCGGCTATGCGCCCCACGAATGCAACATCGCGGCCGACATCCAGCCAACCATCTTAACTAGCCATCAGAAGCAACACAGTTTCTGGCGACTCAAGTGCATCAGCTTTGTCCACGAATTCCGTCCGATTCTGATCACCAGCTGCTGGGTCAAACTACGCTGAACGTCTGACAGACTTTCCACCTAAAAAGCATCATCATCTTTACCCTACTACATCCACAGAAGATATGGACGCCATCGATGCCAGGCAAGATACCAGCACCAAGAACACCGACCTTCCTGCTTTTAGTATTTACTCAATGCTTCTGACGAATTACGATGCCAAATTCTCAACGGCCAAGTTTGTTTCACTTCAACTCCGAAAATATCTTCCTCGAGCAGCAATAACTCAGATAGTGTATACCCGCAATGAAATCATCCTGAAGACCAACGACGCTAATCTGCTAAATACCATCAAGAACAAAGTCCTGATCGACATCTTTGGGCCAAAGGCACAACTCCAAGCTCTCAACAACAGCAGAAGGAAACAACCACCACCTCCTCATTGAGCCCCGCTTCTATCAGTGGTCATCCGCGGAGTGGAACCCAGCTACACCGAAGAAGAAATCCAAGAACTAAGGCTCGAAGGACACACAATTACAAAAGTACTGCGGATTCGCAATGATAAGGGACCAACTTATATGATGAGAGTGCTTACTACCCACCAAGCTACGATCGATGATCTTCTGACGAACAGGGCATACATCTACAACCGTAAACATCGAGTTGAACCCTCTCGTTCTCATGGTCTGCTTCCACATCGATGTAAGCGATGCCAGGAGTACAACACCCATTTCACCGCATACTGCAAGAACAACACCAAATGTAAATACTGCGCTGGACCGCACACCACACGTGCCTGCACGAATCTGCACCAACCACCTACCTGCGCCATAAGACAAACATACAACGTACAGCTATAAATGCAAAGCAAAGCCTGAACATCCAATGGATCATCCCGAACTTGTCGCACCATTACGCACTTCGCTTACAGCTACAGACACATTTCACGATCATGATGCTCCTATCACCATCAGCCAGCTTCTCACCTTTCTGACTTTAACACTCCAAAACATTCATCCATTCCAACGTCTCCATATTCTCCATCAAATCATATACGCAGTCAAGCTAACATTTAACGTTAATTTCACTGCAACATACTCTGGCACCATGGTTCATTTCCATATCTCGCAACCAAATAGCCAAGACTAACATATGATCATGGACTTAACGTTCCTCTTTCTGAATATTCGCTCCTACGAGCGAAACAAACTACTTTTCGAACAATTGCTCTTAGATCATATAATGGTATTTCTGTTAAACGAAACATTCTTCACACCAAAATCATCCTGTCACCTTCCAGGCTACACTATCATCCATCATGATAATTCTCTTCCGGTCCAACGTGCCAATGGCGGCGCGGCTATAGGATTCCGCTCTCATTTGCCTTATCGTCACCACCGTTATACCACCCATTCAATCCCTGAACATGTTATCATCACCATGCATTTCAACCATGTCACCCTTGCCACCGTCTATGTTCGTCCAGGTCATGCTATTCCACTTCACTTCTTACAATATATATCCAATACTTACCCCCATTACATCACCATGGCCGATTTAAATCTCCATAGTAAAAGTGCACAAGATCGCCACAATTTTCACACCTTTCTTACCACTAATACCACTGATATTCTTCACGCTCTCCCAAAAGCCACAAGACCCATCTCAAATACCACTCCTGATGCTGTTATCATTTCAGCCACTCTTGCAGACCATTGTCACATTGACGTTCTCGATCCCCTGGGCAGCAATCACGCACCCATTAAACTTTCCTGCCGTACACACCACCCAGCAAACCATTCCTTACCAACCCCAACTCCCACCACAATATCTCACCATGATTTAACGCTCCCGTCAATTCCTCCGTGATTATCATCGCACCCGCAGTCCCGAGTCATTTTGCCATCATCAACTCCATCGTACAGTTCATAATTATATCAAAGCCTACAAACTTCGTTTTTGGGTCAAAACCTGTAACACCCTAGCTGACATATCCAACAAAATACTGGAAACGCTTCAATGCCTTATGCGGCAAGCTTACAAAAACCTCCTATCCTATTCTTATTAACGACCAGCCGGCTCCCACTGACAGAGATAAAGCTAATGCTTTCGCCAATCATCTCCAGCAGATCGTCACTCCAAATACTTCCGGAGCTGCTCCACACGCAGCAGATCGCCTAAACCTCTCTGCATCTTCATTACAACCAAACATTCAGCATCAACTACCTAACGATACGCCCATATCAGCCCCCATCACAGTTAATGACATTCATTTCGTTCTGCAGAATAAACGCAACACTGCCCCAGGTCCAGATGACATCACATACCGCCACATCAAAGAATGTTTGCCCACATTGCTTCTCTTAGCATCTATATATACACATTCGTGTTACGAACTGGCTTCTTTCTACTGCCTTGGAAAATGTCCAAAACATTAATGTTTCTCAAACCCAAGAAACTTCCTCAAGATATCAGCTTCTACAGGCCAATACAACTTACTTCTGTTTTTAGTAAGATATTCGAACGCATCCTCGTCAAAAGGCTTCATCTCTATCTGACAGAAAGGCATCTTCTTCCAGACACCCAAGCAGGATTTCGACCATCATTTTCCATCAATGACCAATTATTACGTCTCACCAGTATCATCACGCAACACTACAATTCCATCAAACCATCATGTCTAGTACTATTTGATCTGGAAAAAGCCTTCGATAAGGTGTGGCACCACGGACTTATTTACAAATTACACAAACTCCGACTCCCGATCGAGTTCATCAGATTAGTCGTACACTTCTTTGCAGGCCGAATCACATAATATCCATTCAGTCTCTCACATCCAATTTTTTTACTCTGAGATGTTCCTGGAGGATTCGCTCTTTTTACGTTACTCTATCTTGTCTACGTTGCCGACATGCCACAGCTTCCTGACCACATCTACAGCTTTCAGTACGCTGACGACACAGCCTTTCTAACACTAGGAACTACCATTCAGCAAATCAACGTTAAACTTCAAACTGCTATTACCAGTTTCCACACATGGTGCACCCCCTGGCGCCTCAACATCAATGCCGCCAAAACTCAAACTATCGTCTTCATACCTCCCAAACAGACCACTCGTGTGAGACGCAGTCCACGTCGCCTTTCATTAAGGTTAGATTCTGTTCCACTTCATCCTAGCAAAACAGTTACGTATCTTGGCATTACTTTTGATTCACACCTAACCTGGAGCAAACATCTACAACAAGTCACTAAGAAAGCTTACAACTGTTTAAATTTACTTAAAAGATTGACTGGAACAACATGGGATCTAAAACCACATACCATTTTAAATACGTATAAAATCGTTCTTCGCCCAGTATTAACACATGGCTTCACCGCTTGGATGTCTGCTCCACTCAAATATTACCAAAAACTACTAACCTTGGAAAGTCACGCCTTTCGCATAGCCCATCGTATAAAGCTTCCAAGTCCGACACAAGATCTCTATCGCCTCATCACCTTTCCAAACCTTGCATTTTACATTGAAAAACTCCGCCAAACGTACATCACCAAGCGTTTCCAATCACAACATCCCCTTTTATACGACGCCATGCATTACATCGCTCTTCATCCTTCCACTGTACGCTACTATCACACTCCCCTTTCCTTATTACTCACTCTTTATCAACTCTCCTTACCACCAAACGATCCCCAATTTCTCTTTCTGAACGACTACATCACTCATGCTCATCTTCCTCATATCTTTTCGCCATTATCTGCACACTAACTCCTCATTGACATAACATGGGCTTCATCCGTCCTTCATCACAGTCTAGAGTAGCTCTAGTCCAGTAGATAGTCTCGTTCGTCTCTTTAACATAATCCATGTGTTCACACTCTGCACCGCACTTCAGCTCATCGTGCATCCTCATTACATCTACCTTCTATAATTGTCACTTTGGTTTATATATTTACTATATTTTTATGAACTTTCTCGTCTATTTGTTTATCATGGCGCTTCCCCTGTATATGATTGTATTCTTTTAATGTTATTGATGTTATTAAGTGTACTTCTCTGCTTCCTTTTCCTTTAAAATGTTAAGGAACGCAAAGTTTTTAAAGTCCTTTCTTACAATAAAGATTATGTAGCATCCCTTCGACCATCCATAATAAATATAATCCCGCCAATCCTTTCCACATCTCCTCCCTAAAAGAGGGCGTAACCCTCTCACAGGGTTCTAGCCTTATGGCTAGCTTTTGAAGAAAAAAAAGAAAGTACTTCTGTTTTAGAGGTAATGTGCCGTGGTTTGCAGTGATAATATCATGGCTAATGTCCAGAGACCTTTGACAGCAGCAGAAATCACGGAAGAACTAAAGGTAAGTGATAGTGATCATGAAAGCATTGTATCTAAGGAAGAGGATATTATTGAAGATGCTGGTAACTGCCCCTGCGCCTCCTTCAAAAACATTCACAGGAAAAGATGCTTCAGTTTGGAAGGAAGTAGCTTCCACCTCTGGAAAGACGAAAGCCCATAATATTATAAAAAGTACAGTACACAGTGTTGTTTTATCACCAAATTGTGAATTTAAATCACCTGTGGACGCATTTCAATTATTATTATTTGATGACGTAATAGGTGAGATTGTTATACATACGAACGAAGAGGCCAATCGAGAATTTGCGAAGCGCAATCTGCAAGGAAAATGGAAGCCAACTGACGCTACAGAGATTAGAGCCTTTTTTGGTCTTCTTTTAACTGCTGGACACCTAAAATCGAATTTTTTGAGTATAGAAGGATTATGGGATAAAATGTATGGACCACCTATTTTCAGAGCTACGATGGACCTAAATCGCTTCAAGCAACTTTGTATTTTCATACGTTTTGAAGATAAGAACACTCGTAGTGTGAGAGGGGAAAAGGACAAAATGGCCCCAATTCGAGACGTGTGGGAACTAATACTTACAAAATTCAAAAAATACTATTTACCGGGAGAAAATCCCACCCTTGATGAGCAGCTGGTTTCTTTTAGAGGAAGATGCCCCTTTCGCCAATATATGCCTTCAAAACCGGCCAAATATGGGATGAAAATATGGTGGCTTTGCGATTCAGAAACGTTTTTTCCGTTGAATGCAATCCCGTATTTAGGAAAAACAAACGAGAAAAGGTCCGAAAATGTAGCAAGTAGAAAATGCTTTCTCTTGTAGAACCGTATTACACAACACACAGGAACATTACGTGTGATAACTACTTCACGGACTTTGAACTTGGTAAAACTCTACTAAAGAACGGACTTACCATTGCTGGAACAGTTAAGAAGAACAAAAGGTTTGTTCCAGTCGAGTTTCTTCCAAATAGAAGTCGAGAACCCCTAACATCATTATTTGGATTCAATGATAAATTTACGCTTGTGTCGTACGTGCCGAAGAAAAACTCAGCTGTCGTACTTTAATTCAGTCTGCATCACGACAAAAAGATCTACCCCGAGAAGAAAAATAAGCCAGACATTATCATATACTACAACGAAACAAAAGGGGAAGTTGATTCCTTCGACCAGCTGATTCAAAATTACACTTGCAAGAGGAAGACAAGTAGATGGCCCTTTGCTTATTTCATGAACCTTCTCGATGCCTGTGGAGTAGCAACATACGTGATTTGGAATACCATCCACCTTAGTTGGAATCCGACTTCCACTGACCAAAGGCGCTTATTCTTGATTTCGGTGGCAGAGGCATTGATTAAACCTCATATCAATCGGCGTAGTATTGTTAGGCTACACAAGGATACCAAATTGGCTATGGAGCTATGCGGCGAATCTCAGGAACACTGAAACTGACAATCAACCAGAAGTAAAGAAGCGTAGATGTCGCATGTGTGATCCAAGAAAGTCAAGAATGCAGCAGCAAAAATGCGATACCTGCAAGAAAAATGTCTGCAAAGAACACAGTAAGATGAGCAGAATATGTGGCATGTGTCAGAGGAAGTGAATAGTATCCAGGTGTGGTTGCTTTACGTTCCTCTAAATCAAAAATACTAAAAGATTCTAGTTGGCAGAAAGTGTTTAGAATACGGTATTTTCAATGATATATATTGAATGCATTGTTTTTAAGGGACAGAGGAAACGGAGAAGTGAGTTTGTGAAAAATAAGACAACCACTAGAGGAACTGAGGAGCCCAGTTATAAATGAGAAAAATGTTGATATTGTGTGCACTGTGTAGTTCCAAGAGAACTAAATAACAATTACTTGTGAATGGTCCATATACAAAATTCCTCGGCCCACCTTTATAAATCGCGGACTGACCGCGGGTCGTCGAATTTTCAACATGAAGTGATTTTCAAATATAATCTTCCTGTTTTTACAATTAAAAGTACTGATACATATGATTTGTAGATATGTGTAAACTACAATCTGAACAACAGAAATGTACAGGAAATTATTTTTAGATGTGTCTAGAATGTCACAATAAAACAGAAGCATTCATCCACAAATATTCTTCTGTATTGCCATGATTAGTTACAAAAAGAGCTTGTCATTTCTAGGGTTAAGCCAGGTGCCAATTATGTTGTTGATGAAAGCAAAAGTTTGATCCATTTTTTCGAACAGTACATGGATGATGATATTCTGATCCATATAGTGAATGAAACAAATAGGTACGCAACGCAGCAGGGGAACTCAACTTGGAATCAAGTAACTGTCAACGATATGAGAGTATTTTTTGCTCTCATACTACTACAAAGCATTGTAAATAAACCCGATTTGCAGCTTTATTGGACCAAAATTTCATTGTTGTTAACACAATTTTTTCCACAAACAATGAGCTATCGTAGTTTCTGAGACATCAAAAAGTACCTGCATTTTGCGAACAATGAAACGTATGTTCAAAATACCCACCCAAATCCAAAACTAAATAAAATATGGCTATAGTTGAACATTTGCGGCAAAAATTCAAAACACTTGTCACACCAGAAAGAGATTTATCTATTGACGAAAGTCTTGTTATGTCCAAGGCTGGGTTCAGTATTTACCGCTAAAAAGAGCGAGATTTGGGATAGTCTTTTATGCTTTGCGAATCCAAACGTTTGGGATCTTATTATCTACACAGGGAGAGATACACACTTGAGGGAAGAATACGCAGACTTGCCGGTTTTTGCCAGTGTTGTCACGTCTCTGGTACATCCTCTTCTAAACCAGGGATTTTGTGTAACAATGGACAATTCTTACAATTCACCCCAGTTGGCAGACATTCTTATATCGAACAAGACGGACGTTTATGGAACACTAAAACCAACCGGAAAGATTTACCGAAGGAATTGAAAGATATCAAAGTTGGAAAGGGAGATATCATAGGTTTCAGAAGGGGTAAAGTAACAGTTATGAAGTGGAAGGACAAGAAAGATGTTGGTCTGCTGTCGAGTGTACACACATGTGATATGGTACGTACAGAGATCAACGGGAAAGTGACAGAAAGACCTAGCGTTGTTATTGACTATAATGACACCATGGGTGGGGTGGATCGGGTAGATCAGCATCTGGCGGATTACGCAACGCCAAGAAAGCGAGGCAGAAAGTATTATAAGAAGATATTCCTACATCTGCTTGATCTTCCCATTTGGAACTCCTGTATTTTATACAAGAAATATGATGGCAAAAAAACGCACCTCGAATTCCGTTTGAAACTTGTGAGTCATCTGATCAAATTCAACCATACACCATCAATGTCAGCAAAATTTGGCCGACAGGATGTCTACTAAAATTCCAAAATGAAATTTCGTGGCCTTTTCTTTACCAAACCATAAAATTTTCTAACATTCTCAAGAGGAAATTTGAACGTAAATTAGGCCGAATTTCCATGCATGCGATAGAAGCGTGCTTTGCTAGCGATTTCGTAGCGTCTACAGCCGACCATAGACATTTTTGGTGATGAATTTTGATGTTTTGTTGAACAACATTTTTACTCAATACTTATATTTGTAGATTTAAAAAAAATTAAAAATCGTGACCCAAAAGCTAAATTTCTTGACTTTCATGACCGTTTTCTGATTTTGTGACTTTCGTCACTGATAGACACCCTGCATTAGCAACATGAATCAACTTCAAATTGAAAGCTATTTCGTTATATTATGTGATAACAGATTTGTTATACGCAACAGCCGTAAGGAGGTATGGTATGCTGTATGCAATAAGGCATGCATTACGAAATTGTTACCTCATCACAGGATTGATGTCAGCAGTTACATTAAATTCTAACAAAATAAAAGTAAGTTCATACAATCGATAATTGTTTCTTGAAGCAAGCTTCTACAATTTGACTCAAGCGGTATTTGTACGTATATCTGTTCCATGATTATTCATGTAATCTCTGTGTTAGTTTTTGAATTTTTACTTCGAATAAGATAGGATTCAAAACTATTCCTTTTAATAAGCAACGATAATTTATGCAACATATATATTTAATTTATATTGTTTTTACTGAAATAAATGCTTACAGACGCATGAAATTGCAGATTCCTTCTCCTCTTCTGAAGCTCTAAAGCTTTCTTTAATTCTTGTTCTGATATTGCATTTGGTCATATGCATATGTGATGTAACTGCTATTATATTTACTACTATATTTTGTGATTCATAGAGTCCTGATTAAATGTCTCAATTTACATAATACCAAGTTAGTGGTTTGTCAATATTAACTGTAGGCTTGAAGAAGATTTTTAAACCAAGTTCTACTCTATGCTTTTCACTATATTAATGGTGCCCTTTACTTTGACAACATTTTTTACGTTTTCTCCGTTACAAAGAGGTAGAAAAGCTTGGTAAAATATTTAAGTGTCTCGCATACTACTCGAAACAAAACAAAACAAAATCGTAATAGGGGAAATATCCCGTCGGATAGTTCACATGATTATTCGGTAATAGGCTACAATATAAACAGAAAGATTATAAGTGGAGAAAAGAAACAAAGCTAGAGTGCGCTAAATGAAGATCTAACTATGCATTAAAAACTATAAATTGCTTCCAGTTATTTTTTTGGAACTATATTTCGGTTATCTTGTTGCAAGTAATCCCACACGTTTGTACAATGTATATAATGTTCACCTCTTACCCTGAAGAAAATAGCTTTCCTTAAATTAAACTGTGTGGCCTAAATACCGTTGAGTTTATTTGTTGATCTGAAGAATATATTACCTCCACATCATTAAAAATGTAAAGAAACATGTATAGATATTTACATACACACACCGTATATGGCACCACGTTACGTACAACCTACAACCTCATTCGCTAGCAGGAGGTCATCATCTTTATAAAAGCATCAATGTTGTTATTCCACAATTCAGTATAACTACTTTATTTTTTAAACTTATATAGTGTGCATACAGCATAAATATCTGCATCTAACCTAAGTATAAATATCTGTATATAATTTTTAGAGATATTATATATTCTTTAATGTTCAACCAAAAAACTCAACGTGTTTAGACCATACAAGTAAATATTTTGCATTTAACGAACGTTTGACCATGGACCAATGGACGGTTCTAATAAGGTAACCGAACTATAGTTCTAATAAATATTTGAGCTCTTTTAGATAAGTAAATTATCGTTTTCATTCATTAAAGTATGTGGTCGATGTAAAAACAGATTTACGACATTTTCGGCAACATAAAATTCTGGAAGCATTCGTTTTCATTAATACCTATGTTTATTAAGACCCTTTTCTTTTTTTCTGACATTAGAAGTCGATCCTATATATAAATACAACAAGTTACACCATAATGCAGTTTCACACTCTTAAATAACAAATAACAGGGTCTTCTTTAGAAAAAACATATTTGAGCTGAAACAAAATTCGGTTTAGCAATCACCTAAACAGACCCAAGCCAATGTTATATGGTTTCTTAAATATGCGACAAAATCTGAATTTTAAATACATCCCCCCCTCTTAAAAATTGCAACTAAATATTAATGTCAACGCTATCTATGTTAATTTTGGTTCTTTTTTTCTTAATTTGTGTCCTTAAATTAACCGTTCCTTAGACACATATCTAAACAATCATATTAACATGGTTTGACCATAAACTATGTTTCAGTTGAGTATCTAAAAGAAAACTGTTACGTTCATACATTTTTATTTGTCTGCAAAGTATAATTTGTTTCGCATCCCCAATAAATATCCGACGTTCTAGCGCTCCCATGACAATTGACGTTTCCTTAGTTTTTTCCAGTGTCTTATGCAAACTATTCTAGTCTACAACTAAAAACAGATCTGGCCTTTTTTTTTAACAATTTGTCTGAGAAAATTCGACATTCTTAAGTGCCCGGCGAATGCCCGGTGCCGTATTTGATCCTGAACTAGACTTTTCCTGATCTTCACTCTTCTTGATCATATCCACAAACGTTTCCAATCGTGTAGGATTAGGAATTTGCAACACCATATGTGCTTCCTCTAAAATCATAAGTCCGTTATGAGCGTCACTTTTGGAAAGATTATGCTCCATGGTGACATGCTTCTCCCACTCCTCGTGAGATGGAAGCACTTGCATACACTCCTTGCATGAGAGTCGCGGTGACTGCGTGTGAACTGCTTTAATGTTTCGACGACGGAAGCCCCAATTAGCGTATCCCCTATCACAGAAAGGACACGGAAAAGGAAAGTTTTTGGAAGCTGTGAACAGAAATCAAAAAATAAATAAGTACAGGACGCTACGAAATACATTACTGAATACATTAGAAATCAAATGATTGACTGATTGATTTGAGATCAACACTTTTTCAGCACCGAGGCTATAATACGTGACCTACTGTCTTAAATAGGATTCAATGGAACTACACTTACTGAATCATTAAAATGTACCTAACTGGAATGCTGTTGAGGCTATATAAGACGTGATCTGCTGTCTCAAATAGGATTCAATGGAAATACATTTACTGAATCATTAAACTGTAACTGGAATGCTCTCAAAGCTAAAACGTGACCTACTGTCTCAAGTGGGATTCAATTTAACTACATTAACTGAATCATGAAACTGTACGTAGCTGGAATGCTTTTGCACGTCGTACGAAACAAACAAAAAAAGAAACAAATAAAAAAAACTAACAAACTATACAAAGATTTGGGAAAACTTTTTGAAATTCGAAATAAAATTCTGTATCGGCGCATGGTTTACATTTTACTAGTAACACTCTTGCTAAGTGCGAATAGCAAGTGTTACCAATGAAATGTAAACTAAAACTTGTCCTTGTTAGTGCATTTGTTATCATTAATTAAACATTCATCTGTTACGCTAACGAAGTCGAGAGACAATTTCAGTCTGCCTAAGAATTTAATGACTAAGAAGATGATTAAAAGAAAAAAAGTATTACCTTGAGTGGAATCGTAGTTTGGATCTGCATCAGGTCTAACAATGCCTAAAACAAAACGAAATAATTAAACTATCCATCAAACTATTATTATTTATATTACTATCTTTCAAGATTACATTTTTAATTGCATTTATACGAACACGACATCGGATAAGAACTGATGCTTTAGCAACAAGTTTCACTGCCAATATATTAATTAAAGCAAAGGTAGAAACTCTACTTTCAAAAACTAGCATTAACGTTGGTTTAAAGGGACAAGTTTTGCAGATCGATTTCACTAGTCTTCTTATCTCTCATATATATTTTTTACCTTTAACGAAAATTCACGATTTTTCTTACAAATTTCAACCTACAGACTTCAATTTTTTAGAGAAGAAACTTCACAACGTATCGAAGGCAACAATCTGTGCCGATTTTTTTTATTTAGAATTTTCTTCATTGTTGAAATGGTTTGATTGTTGAAATGGATATCAAAACCTTTAACAATATATCTGTTTCAACAATGAAAATTCTAAATAATAAATTAGCATGGATTGTTGCTTTCGATAGGTTATGAAGTTCCTTCTCTAAAAATTTCAAGTCTCTAGGTTAAAAGTTGTAAGAGAAATACAGTAAAAACTCGTTAATCCGCACGCACGGTACTCCGAACGGCTTTCAGTCGTCGTATGTACATACGTACTGTATTTTTAGATCAAAAAAGCAGGTCAAAAAACAGATCTTTTCAAATGACTTTTGTTTACATACGTTACTGTACTGTAGTATTTAAAGAAAAGTAACATACGAAGTTTCATTTTAGTAGGTCTTTATTGTGTAATTTTTCAATTTATCATACGTACATATTGTCAATAAATTTATGTATTTTTTTAAGCTTCTTTCGGGCGTTTTTTAAGCATGCCTTAGTAATCCGAACTTTTTGATAATCCGAATAGCTCGAGCAAACAAATATTCGGAATAACGAGGTTAAACTTAGTAAATTTTCGTGAAAGGTAAAAAATACACAAGAGATAGGAAGACTGTAGTGTCATCTATCGGCGAAACTTCTACGTTCACACCAACCTTAAACTCAAATATTTATTAGCCGGCAATCCATATATTATTATTTAACATATATATTACTAGAAACGGGGAAACAGTAAGATCAAAGCGGTAGATATCGAAAACCAAAAAGCTTAGATATGGTGATCTAGAAAGTCTAGAGGTGACGCTAGTGTGCAATATGTAGTTGCTCGGTTCACACACACAGCTGGCACTTGTGTTCAAGGCGCTACAATATAAGAGTGCGGTCATTGTGCTGCGAGTGTTGAATAGCACAAATGGCAGTGCTCGACTACAATAAGGTGCGTTATCAGGGTGTCTACTAAAATTCCAAAATGAAATTTCGTGACTTTTTCGTGACCTTTTCTTTACCAAATCGCACAATTTCCTAACATTATCAGGAGCGAATTTGGGTGCAAATTAGGCCGAATTTTCATCCATGCGATAGAAACGTACTTTGCTAGCGATCTGGTAGCGTCTAAAGCCGACCATAGACATTTTTGGTGGTAAGTGCGAATAGCAAGTGTTACCAGTGAAATGTAAACTAAAACTTTATCATAATCAATCCTTGTTAGTGCACTTGTTATCATTAATTAAACATTCATCTGTTACGCTAACGAAGTCGAGAGACAATTTCAGTCTGCCTAAGAATTTAATGACTAAAAAGAAGATTAAAAGAAAAAAGTATTACCTTGAGTGGAATCGTAGTTTGTATCTGTATCAGGTCCAACAATGCCTAAAACAAAACGAAATAATTAAACTATCCATCAAACTATTATTATCTGTATTACTATCTTTCAAGTTTACATTTTTAATTGCATTTATACGAACACAACATCGGATAAGAACTGATGCTTTAGCAACAAGTTTCACTGCCCATATATTAATTAAAGCAAAGGTAGAAACTCTACTTTCAAAAACTAGCATTAACGTTGGTTTAAAGGGACAAGTTTTGCAGATAGACTTCACTAGTCTTCTTATCTCTCTCATGTATTTTTTACCTTTAACGAAAATTCACGATTTTTCTTACAAATTTCAACCTACAGACTTCAATTTTTTAGAGAAGGAACTTCACAACGTATCGAAGGCAACAATCTGTGCCGATTTTTTTTATTTAGAATTTTCTTCATTGTTGAAATGGTTTGATTGTTGAAATGGATATCAAAGCCTTTAACAATATATCTGTTTCAACAATGAAAATTCTAAATAATAAATTAGCATGGATTGTTGCTTTCGATAGGTTATGAAGTTTCTTCTCTAAAAATTTCAAGTCTCTAGGTTGAAAGTTGTAAGAGAAATACAGTAAAAACTCGTTAATCCGCACGCACGGTACACCGAACGGCTTTCAGTCGTCGTATGTACATACGTACTGTATTTTTAGATCAAAAAAGCAGGTCAAAAAACATACTTTTTCAAATGACTTTTGTTTACATAACGTTACTGTATTGTAGTATTTAAAGAACAGTAACATACAAAGTTTCATTTTAGTAGGTCTTTATTGTGTAATTTTTCAATTTATCATACGTACATACTGTCAATAAATTTATGTATTTTTTTAAGCTTGTTTCGGGCGTTTTTTAAGCATGCCTTAGTAATCCGAACTTTTTGATAATCCGAATAGCTCGAGCAAATAAATATTCCGATTAACGAGGTTAAACTGTAGTAAATTTTCGTGAAAGATAAAAAAATACACAAGAGATAGGAAGACTATAGTGTCATCTATCGGCAAAACTTGTACGTTCACACTAACCTTAAACTCAAATATTTATTAGCCGGCAATCCATATATTATTATTTAACATATATATTACTAGAAACGGGGAAACAGTAAGATCAAAGCGGTAGATATCGAAAACCAAAAAGCTTAGAGATGGTGATCTAGAAAGTCTAGAGGTGACGCTAGTGTGCAATATGTAGTTGCTCGGTTCACACACACAGCTGGCACTTGTGTTCAAGGCGCTACAGTATAAGAGTGTGGTCATTGTGCTGCGAGTGTTGAATAGCACAAATGGCAGTGCTCGACTACAATATGGTGCGTTATCAGGGTGTCTACTAAAATTCCAAAATGGAATTTCGAGACTTTTTCGTAACCTTTTCTTTACCAAATCGCACAATTTCCTAACATTCTCAAGAGCGAATTTGGGTGCAAATTAGGCCAAATTTTCATCCATGCGATAGAAACGTACTTTGCTAGCGATTTGGTAGCGTTTAAAGCCGACCATAGACATTTTTGGTGGTGAATTTTGACGTTTTATAAAACAAAATTTTCCAATCTGTACTTCATTTGTACAGTTAAAAAACCATCGTGACCCAAAGGCTAAATTTCATGACTTTCGTGACCGTTTTCTGATTTCGTGCCCGATAGACACCTTGGCCGACCAAGCATCCAACCAACGCCCCTAAGACTTTCCGGTCGTCATTTTTCCGATTATCTACCACCTACTCTGCAGAAATCGAATCCTACCAAACAATGTGATATGTGCTGAAGAGTACGTGATGCCAAAGGAAAGAAAATCAGAAGGGAATCCCGCTATTATTGCCCTGATTGCAATGTGGCTTTGTGTGTGGTGCCTTGTTTCCGAGTATATCATACAATCGCTAACATCTGAAGTAAAACAAAACATGTAGCAGAACATCAAACAGTTAAATAAACAATCATGTCAATGTAAGAAAGAAACATTATAGGTCCGAGTTAACTTGGGCAGGTTAAAAATAATCTTTTGATGTAAGAAATAATAATAAAAATAAATATAATATTACGTATAGCGTAATGACATAATTGGTTAACAACAAAAGGAAAATATTGCTTTTGTGAGTAAATAGAAAAGTTCATATATATGTAATTTTCATCCGAGTATACTCGGGCAAATAAAGTACTGCTTTATTGAGTTTGAATTTTTGGCTATGCGTGATAGTTATAACCAAAACTAATTGTTTACAAGATATAGCATTCAAACTAGTAGTGAAACGTTAAAAAAAAGTGTAAAATTTTGACCCTACTTCGGGGGAAAAAAGTCGTAATGGAAGTGGTTAATCAATAATATTACATTATTTTAGGTAGTAAGAGTGTATTTTGCAGTTTTCAGTGGTCTTCAGTTTATTTTCAAAGGAATTTTGATGCAGGAAATCTTAATGAAACTTAAAATTATTGAAGAAATTACGAAATAAAATTTTGGAGTTTAGAAATTCAGCCACAATGTCTTCCTGGCACATCCCTTTGTTTAGGTGAAGATTGATTGTTATTGGATCATAAAAATCACAGCTGAGATGGAGATTTATCTCGTGTTTCATCATTGGATCGGTTCTTTTGATCTTAGATTAAAACTTTCATTCTTTTCTTACGTTATCAAAACAGCCAATTAGTGACTTTCTTCTTCATACCCTTTGTCTTTTACCAGAAACAGAATCAGAGACCAGACATAAATTTTCTCTCGTCAAAGTTGGAAATTGATATTTAAATTGAAGTAATATATTTTTGGACTTTAATAACCTTCTAAATCGGAGTAATTCAGTGAAAATCTCTTAAGATGCTCAAAGGACGATGAAGTTAGAGGTGCAAGCAATCCGACTTACGTCAGCATAAGTGTGTTTGTAGTCCGCTACATTGATGCACTTGAAGTGTATGGCCGTATGGTCTAAGCCATAGAAGACCGTTGGAAGCTCTCTCTCCTGAGAGCTGGTATAATCTTATTTTTCGGTGGCTTGCCCACCGATTGGAGTATCATAGGTAAAGGAGTTCAGGCTATTTCCCAGAAGAAAAACTAAGTAAATGGTGTAATTTCAACACTTCTGCAGGGGGAAAAAGACCAGAAGTCTTCGTCTCCTAAGTGAAGAGCAGGTATCGAAAGCAGGCGGGGTGTAGGTTACGCACTGCCCTACCAAAAGTTGTTGTGTGTAGGTGCACAAGGCGATCAGCTTAAACCAGTCTTCAGAAGGAGTAGTGCTCGATTGAGTGAGAGTTTTCGCGCCACCCAATCTGGTGAATCCTTCGAGGGAAACGAAGACTAGAGCACGCTAATCCACGTCGGTTCCTCCGGGCAACAGCTGGCAGAGCGATTAGCGTCCCAGTTGGGATATTTTACGTAGATAGGCGTGGGATCTATCCACAAGAGGGAAGGCCTAGAAGATCAAGTATGGTACCCTCAAAAGGGAAGCTAGAAAATAAGGGAAGGAGGACCCGAGCCACTGGCAAGAAGTCCCCCAAACCAAATCAGACGGCTAACCAGGCTGCTAACGAAAGTGGCAGCACCAGTGCTCCAGGCAAAGGAAACCTGGAGAGCAAGCCAATGGCTACAAGGTAGCAGTAGCGGCTCGTAGTCTGTACAAGCACCGGTTGCAATGTTGCAATATCAAAGGTATGTGGGTACACGTAAGTGTTCCCCTACCCCAGCATTCTTGAGTCCTATCCAAGAAATATTCAGCAAATATGAAGAGGAAAGTCTTTTAAGCTCTATTTGTATATTATTGATTAAATTATTTCTCGAATATTAATTTAATATATAAGCTATTTCCTTTTTTTCAAACAACCACTATCAATGTACGTTTATACACGATTTATATACAAAACCTCTACACTCATATTATTGGACACGAGATAAATCGAATATATAGTATGTGCTGTAAGCCATGAATGATGGCGTTAATCCGAAAAGAAGAAAAAAAAGCAAGAAAATTGCATGCACGCAGTTACAAAATTATTTAATTATATAAACTATGCATTATTTTAGAATGGAAGGTCTTTCTTCGATTTTTCGGGCTTCAAATTTTTCTTGAAATCTGAAATCTGAAATGCTGCTCGCCAAGTTTCTCTGAATAGAAAGCATCGCTACCGCAAATATTTTCCGCTTTATTTTCTTTGGGGTCCAGAAACACCTCTCTCCTCCGACAATATGCATTTTGTTAGCATTTCTTTGTATAAATATACGGAACAAAAAGTCCATTTTCAGGAACCACATATCTTTTTGTCTGTAAAGAAGCATGAAATCTAAGATGTTTTCCTTTGAAAATTTAAAAAAAAAAAAAAAGTTTAACATTCCAGCAAATTAGGCAAAGGAAGACAGATGATTTGATATTAAATTATGCTCTCCGCCGGAAATCGAACACGGAATCATGTGCACGAAGGACACAGAGCTAGGAATTAGACCCGTAGTAAGACATTTTCTTCTTGGAGACTCGATTGACCCCCCTTCCCCCCAGAATAGGATTTTTTTAAAAATAAATCTTATCCCAAGAATTTTCACCTTTGTATTATAAATGTTAAATAAAATCTATTGACTTCGAACGACCGCCCCCCAAACTTTCAGCCTGGATCCGTCCCTGCTACCACCAGACTTATATTTGTTCTTTGCGAGTTTATGTTTTGTGAATAACTTCTTTCTTCCACGCGTCTGTATCTTCTTCACCCTATCAACTGACTCAAGCGCTGCTAAGCGGAGGAATTCGTAACTATTACAGAAGCTGACCAGTTGCGGAAAAAAATGCAACCGTAAGGGACCAATACGGGAAGATAGGAG